>NW_026972403.1:0-113031 GCF_036711695.1 Zophobas morio | reverse complement strand
GCCAATCAGATACCCTACGGGCTCGGAAAGTGCAACGAAACCATCAAATTTTAGCTAGAAACTGTATTTTTGTCGATTTTTATTGAATTTGAACTATATTTCAACGTTTTTTGATGGTTCTGAGCCACCAAACACACTTAAAGCATGCAGAATCGACTCAGAATAGGAAAAGGAGACGTTTAGGTCAATTTTATGCATTCTGGCGTTCGTAGATACAAGAAAACTGTTAAAATTCTTCAGAAACGTCACTTTTGAAGTGTTTTCTTGTACTTTTAAGCCAATCAGATACCCTACGGGCCCGGAAAGTGCAACGAAACCATCAAATTTTAGCTAGAAACTGTATTTTTGTAGATTTTTATTGAATTTGAACTATATTTCAACGTTTTTTGATGGTTCTGAGCCACCAAACACACTTAAAGCATGCAGAATCGACTCAGAATAGGAAAAGGAGACGTTTAGGTCAATTTTATGCATTCTGGCGTTCGTAGATACAAGAAAACTGTTAAAATTCTTCAGAAACGTCACTTTTGAAGTGTTTTCTTGTACTTTTAAGCCAATCAGATACCCTACGGGCTCGGAAAGTGCAACGAAACCATCAAATTTTAGCTAGAAACTGTATTTTTGTCGATTTTTATTGAATTTGAACTATATTTCAACGTTTTTTGATGGTTCTGAGCCACCAAACACACTTAAAGCATGCAGAATCGACTCAGAATAGGAAAAGGAGACGTTTAGGTCAATTTTATGCATTCTGGCGTTCGTAGATACAAGAAAACTGTTAAAATTCTTCAGAAACGTCACTTTTGAAGTGTTTTCTTGTACTTTTAAGCCAATCAGATACCCTACGGGCTCGGAAAGTGCAACGAAACCATCAAATTTTAGCTAGAAACTGTATTTTTGTCGATTTTTATTGAATTTGAACTATATTTCAACGTTTTTTGATGGTTCTGAGCCACCAAACACACTTAAAGCATGCAGAATCGACTCAGAATAGGAAAAGGAGACGTTTAGGTCAATTTAATGCATTCTGGCGTTCGTAGATACAAGAAAACTGTTAAAATTCTTCAGAAACGTCACTTTTGAAGTGTTTTCTTGTACTTTTAAGCCAATCAGATACCCTACGGGCTCGGAAAGTGCAACGAAACCATCAAATTTTAGCTAGAAACTGTATTTTTGTCGATTTTTATTGAATTTGAACTATATTTCAACGTTTTTTGATGGTTCTGAGCCACCAAACACACTTAAAGCATGCAGAATCGACTCAGAATAGGAAAAGGAGACGTTTAGGTCAATTTTATGCATTCTGGCGTTCGTAGATACAAGAAAACTGTTAAAATTCTTCAGAAACGTCACTTTTGAAGTGTTTTCTTGTACTTTTAAGCCAATCAGATACCCTACGGTCTCGGAAAGTGCAACGAAACCATCAAATTTTAGCTAGAAACTGTATTTTTGTCGATTTTTATTGAATTTGAACTATATTTCAACGTTTTTTGGTAGTTCTGAGCCACCAAACACACTTAAAGCATGCAGAATCAACTCAGAATAGGAAAAGGAGACGTTTAGGTCAATTTTATGCATTCTGGCGTTCGTAGATACAAGAAAACTGTTAAAATTCTTCAGAAACGTCACTTTTGAAGTGTTTTCTTGTACTGTTAAGCCAATCAGATACCCTACGGGCTCGGAAAGTGCAACGAAACCATCAAATTTTAGCTAGAAACTGTATTTTTGTCGATTTTGATTGAATTTGAACTATATTTCAACGTTTTTTGATGGTTCTGAGCCACCAAACACACTTAAAGCATGCAGAATCGACTCAGAATAGGAAAAGGAGACGTTTAGGTCAATTTTATGCATTCTGGCGTTCGTAGATACAAGAAAACTGTTAAAATTCTTCAGAAACGTCACTTTTGAAGTGTTTTCTTGTACTTTTAAGCCAATCAGATACCCTACGGGCTCGGAAAGTGCAACGAAACCATCAAATTTTAGCTAGAAACTGTATTTTTGTCGATTTTTATTGAATTTGAACTATATTTCAACGTTTTTTGATGGTTCTGAGCCACCAAACACACTTAAAGCATGCAGAATCGACTCAGAATAGGAAAAGGAGACGTTTAGGTCAATTTTATGCATTCTGGCGTTCGTAGATACAAGAAAACTATTAAAATTCTTCAGAAACGTCACTTTTGAAGTGTTTTCTTGTACTTTTAAGCCAATCAGATACCCTACGGGCTCGGAAAGTGCAACGAAACCATCAAATTTTAGCTAGAAACTGTATTTTTGTCGATTTTTATTGAATTTGAACTATATTTCAACGTTTTTTGATGGTTCTGAGCCACCAAACACACTTAAAGCATGCAGAATCGACTCAGAATAGGAAAAGGAGACGTTTAGGTCAATTTAATGCATTCTGGCGTTCGTAGATACAAGAAAACTGTTAAAATTCTTCAGAAACGTCACTTTTGAAGTGTTTTCTTGTACTTTTAAGCCAATCAGATACCCTACGGGCTCGGAAAGTGCAACGAAACCATCAAATTTTAGCTAGAAACTGTATTTTTGTCGATTTTTATTGAATTTGAACTACATTTCAACGTTTTTTGATGGTTCTGAGCCACCAAACACACTTAAAGCATGCAGAATCGACTCAGAATAGGAAAAGGAGACGTTTAGGTCAATTTTATGCATTCTGGCGTTCGTAGATACAAGAAAACTGTTAAAATTCTTCAGAAACGTCACTTTTGAAGTGTTTTCTTGTACTTTTAAGCCAATCAGATACCCTACGGGCTCGGAAAGTGCAACGAAACCATCAAATTTTAGCTAGAAACTGTATTTTTGTCGATTTTTATTGAATTTGAACTATATTTCAACGTTTTTTGATGGTTCTGAGCCACGAAACACACTTAAAGCATGCAGAATCGACTCAGAATAGGAAAAGGAGTCGTTTAGGTCAATTTTATGCATTCTGGCGTTCGTAGATACAAGAAAACTGTTAAAATTCTTCAGAAACGTCACTTTTGAAGTGTTTTCTTGTACTTTTAAGCCAATCAGATACCCTACGGGCTCGGAAAGTGCAACGAAACCATCAAATTTTAGCTAGAAACTGTATTTTTGTCGATTTTTATTGAATTTGAACTATATTTCAACGTTTTTTGATGGTTCTGAGCCACCAAACACACTTAAAGCATGCAGAATCGACTCAGAATAGGAAAAGGAGACGTTTAGGTCAATTTTATGCATTCTGGCGTTCGTAGATACAAGAAAACTGTTAAAATTCTTCAGAAACGTCACTTTTGAAGTGTTTTCTTGTACTTTTAAGCCAATCAGATACCCTACGGGCTCGGAAAGTGCAACGAAACCATCAAATTTTAGCTAGAAACTGTATTTTTGTCGATTTTTATTGAATTTGAACTATATTTCAACGTTTTTTGATGGTTCTGAGCCACCAAACACACTTAAAGCATGCAGAATCGACTCAGAATAGGAAAAGGAGACGTTTAGGTCAATTTTATGCATTCTGGCGTTCGTAGATACAAGAAAACTGTTAAAATTCTTCAGAAACGTCACTTTTGAAGTGTTTTCTTGTACTTTTAAGCCAATCAGATACCCTACGGGCTCGGAAAGTGCAACGAAACCATCAAATTTTAGCTAGAAACTGTATTTTTGTCGATTTTTATTGAATTTGAACTATATTTCAACGTTTTTTGATGGTTCTGAGCCACCAAACACACTTAAAGCATGCAGAATCTACTCAGAATAGGAAAAGGAGACGTTTAGGTCAATTTTATGCATTCTGGCGTTCGTAGATACAAGAAAACTGTTAAAATTCTTCAGAAACGTCACTTTTGAAGTGTTTTCTTGTACTTTTAAGCCAATCAGATACCCTACGGGCTCGGAAAGTGCAACGGAACCATCAAATTTTAGCTAGAAACTGTATTTTTGTCGATTTTTATTGAATTTGAACTATATTTCAACGTTTTTTGATGGTTCTGAGCCACGAAACACACTTAAAGCATGCAGAATCGACTCAGAATAGGAAAAGGAGACGTTTAGGTCAATTTTATGCATTCTGGCGTTCGTAGATACAAGAAAACTGTTAAAATTCTTCAGAAACGTCACTTTTGAAGTGTTTTCTTGTACTTTTAAGCCAATCAGATACCCTACGGGCTCGGAAAGTGCAACGAAACCATCAAATTTTAGCTAGAAACTGTATTTTTGTCGATTTTTATTGAATTTGAACTATATTTCAACGTTTTTTGATGGTTCTGAGCCACCAAACACACTTAAAGCATGCAGAATCGACTCAGAATAGGAAAAGGAGACGTTTAGGTCAATTTTATGCATTCTGGCGTTCGTAGATACAAGAAAACTGTTAAAATTCTTCAGAAACGTCACTTTTGAAGTGTTTTCTTGTACTTTTAAGCCAATCAGATACCCAACGGGCTCGGAAAGTGCAACGAAACCATCAAATTTTAGCTAGAAACTGTATTTTTGTCGATTTTTATTGAATTTGAACTATATTTCAACGTTTTTTGATGGTTCTGAGCCACCAAACACACTTAAAGCATGCAGAATCGACTCAGAATAGGAAAAGGAGACGTTTAGGTCAATTTTATGCATTCTGGCGTTCGTAGATACAAGAAAACTGTTAAAATTCTTCAGAAACGTCACTTTTGAAGTGTTTTCTTGTACTTTTAAGCCAATCAGATACCCTACGGGCTCGGAAAGTGCAACGAAACCATCAAATTTTAGCTAGAAACTGTATTTTTGTCGATTTTTATTGAATTTGAACTATATTTCAACGTTTTTTGATGGTTCTGAGCCACCAAACACACTTAAAGCATGCAGAATCTACTCAGAATAGGAAAAGGAGACGTTTAGGTCAATTTTATGCATTCTGGCGTTCGTAGATACAAGAAAACTGTTAAAATTCTTCAGAAACGTCACTTTTGAAGTGTTTTCTTGTACTTTTAAGATAATCAGATACCCTACGGGCTCGGAAATTGCAACGAAACCATCAAATTTTAGCTAGAAACTGTATTTTTGTCGATTTTTATTGAATTTGAACTATATTTCAACGTTTTTTGATGGTTCTGAGCCACCAAACACACTTAAAGCATGCAGAATCGACTCAGAATAGGAAAAGGAGACGTTTAGGTCAATTTTATGCATTCTGGCGTTCGTAGATACAAGAAAACTGTTAAAATTCTTCAGAAACGTCACTTTTGAAGTGTTTTCTTGTACTTTTAAGCCAATCAGATACCCTACGGGCTCGGAAAGTGCAACGAAACCATCAAATTTTAGCTAGAAACTGTATTTTTGTCGATTTTTATTGAATTTGAACTATATTTCAACGTTTTTTGATGGTTCTGAGCCACCAAACACACTTAAAGCATGCAGAATCGACTTAGAATAGGAAAAGGAGACGTTTAGGTCAATTTTATGCATTCTGGCGTTCGTAGATACAAGAAAACTGTTAAAATTCTTCAGAAACGTCACTTTTGAAGTGTTTTCTTGTACTTTTAAGCCAATCAGATACCCTACGGTCTCGGAAAGTGCAACGAAACCATCAAATTTTAGCTAGAAACTGTATTTTTGTCGATTTTTATTGAATTTGAACTATATTTCAACGTTTTTTGATGGTTCTGAGCCACCAAACACACTTAAAGCATGCAGAATCGACTCAGAATAGGAAAAGGAGACGTTTAGGTCAATTTTATGCATTCTGGCGTTCGTAGATACAAGAAAACTGTTAAAATTCTTCAGAAACGTCACTTTTGAAGTGTTTTCTTGTACTTTTAAGCCAATCAGATACCCTACGGGCTCGGAAAGTGCAACGAAACCATCAAATTTTAGCTAGAAACTGTATTTTTGTCGATTTTTATTGAATTTGAACTATATTTCAACGTTTTTTGATGGTTCTGAGCCACCAAACACACTTAAAGCATGCAGAATCTACTCAGAATAGGAAAAGGAGACGTTTAGGTCAATTTTATGCATTCTGGCGTTCGTAGATACAAGAAAACTGTTAAAATTCTTCAGAAACGTCACTTTTGAAGTGTTTTCTTGTACTTTTAAGCCAATCAGATACCCTACGGGCTCGGAAAGTGCAACGAAACCATCAAATTTTAGCTAGAAACTGTATTTTTGTCGATTTTTATTGAATTTGAACTATATTTCAACGTTTTTTGATGGTTCTGAACCACGAAACACACTTAAAGCATGCAGAATCGACTCAGAATAGGAAAAGGAGACGTTTAGGTCAATTTTATGCATTCTGGCGTTCGTAGATACAAGAAAACTGTTAAAAATCTTCAGAAACGTCACTTTTGAAGTGTTTTCTTGTACTTTTAAGCCAATCAGATACCCTACGGGCTCGGAAAGTGCAACGAAACCATCAAATTTTAGCTAGAAACTGTATTTTTGTCGATTTTTATTGAATTTGAACTATATTTCAACGTTTTTTGATGGTTCTGAGCCACCAAACACACTTAAAGCATGCAGAATCGACTCAGAATAGGAAAAGGAGACGTTTAGGTCAATTTTATGCATTCTGGCGTTCGTAGATACAAGAAAACTGTTAAAATTCTTCAGAAACGTCACTTTTGAAGTGTTTTCTTGTACTTTTAAGCCAATCAGATACCCTACGGGCTCGGAAAGTGCAACGAAACCATCAAATTTTAGCTAGAAACTGTATTTTTGTCGATTTTTATTGAATTTGAACTATATTTCAACGTTTTTTGATGGTTCTGAGCCACCAAACACACTTAAAGCATGCAGAATCGACTCAGAATAGGAAAAGGAGACGTTTAGGTCAATTTTATGCATTCTGGCGTTCGTAGATACAAGAAAACTGTTAAAATTCTTCAGAAACGTCACTTTTGAAGTGTTTTCTTGTACTTTTAAGCCAATCAGATACCCTACGGGCTCGGAAAGTGCAACGAAACCATCAAATTTTAGCTAGAAACTGTATTTTTGTCGATTTTTATTGAATTTGAACTATATTTCAACGTTTTTTGATGGTTCTGAGCCACCAAACACACTTAAAGCATGCAGAATCTACTCAGAATAGGAAAAGGAGACGTTTAGGTCAATTTTATGCATTCTGGCGTTCGTAGATACAAGAAAACTGTTAAAATTCTTCAGAAACGTCACTTTTGAAGTGTTTTCTTGTACTTTTAAGCCAATCAGATACCCTACGGGCTCGGAAATTGCAACGAAACCATCAAATTTTAGCTAGAAACTGTATTTTTGTCGATTTTTATTGAATTTGAACTATATTTCAACGTTTTTTGATGGTTCTGAGCCACCAAACACACTTAAAGCATGCAGAATCGACTCAGAATAGGAAAAGGAGACGTTTAGGTCAATTTTATGCATTCTGGCGTTCGTAGATACAAGAAAACTGTTAAAATTCTTCAGAAACGTCACTTTTGAAGTGTTTTCTTGTACTTTTAAGCCAATCAGATACCCAACGGGCTCGGAAAGTGCAACGAAACCATCAAATTTTAGCTAGAAACTGTATTTTTGTCGATTTTTATTGAATTTGAACTATATTTCAACGTTTTTTGATGGTTCTGAGCCACCAAACACACTTAAAGCATGCAGAATCGACTCAGAATAGGAAAAGGAGACGTTTAGGTCAATTTTATGCATTCTGGCGTTCGTAGATACAAGAAAACTGTTAAAATTCTTCAGAAACGTCACTTTTGAAGTGTTTTCTTGTACTTTTAAGCCAATCAGATACCCTACGGGCTCGGAAAGTGCAACGAAACCATTAAATTTTAGCTAGAAACTGTATTTTTGTCGATTTTTATTGAATTTGAACTATATTTCAACGTTTTTTGATGGTTCTGAGCCACCAAACACACTTAAAGCATGCAGAATCGACTCAGAATAGGAAAAGGAGACGTTTAGGTCAATTTTATGCATTCTGGCGTTCGTAGATACAAGAAAACTGTTAAAATTCTTCAGAAACGTCACTTTTGAAGTGTTTTCTTGTACTTTTAAGCCAATCAGATACCCTACGGGCTCGGAAAGTGCAACGAAACCATCAAATTTTAGCTAGAAACTGTATTTTTGTCGATTTTTATTGAATTTGAACTATATTTCAACGTTTTTTGATGGTTCTGAGCCACCAAACACACTTAAAGCATGCAGAATCTACTCAGAATAGGAAAAGGAGACGTTTAGGTCAATTTTATGCATTCTGGCTTTCGTAGATACAAGAAAACCGTTAAAATTCTTCAGAAACGTCACCTTTGAAGTGTTTTCTTGTACTTTTAAGCCAATCAGATACCCTACGGGCTCGGAAAGTGCAACGAAACCATCAAATTTTAGCTAGAAACTGTATTTTTGTCGATTTTTATTGAATTTGAACTATATTTCAACGTTTTTTGATTGTTCTGAGCCACCAAACACACTTAAAGCATGCAGAATCGACTCAGAATAGGAAAAGGAGACGTTTAGGTCAATTTTATGCATTCTGGCGTTCGTAGATACAAGAAAACTGTTAAAATTCTTCAGAAACGTCACTTTTGAAGTGTTTTCTTGTACTTTTAAGCCAATCAGATACCCTACGGGCTCGGAAAGTGCAACGAAACCATCAAATTTTAGCTAGAAACTGTATTTTTGTCGATTTTTATTGAATTTGAACTATATTTCAACGTTTTTTGATGGTTCTGAGCCACCAAACACACTTAAAGCATGCAGAATCGACTCAGAATAGGAAAAGGAGACGTTTAGGTCAATTTTATGCATTCTGGCGTTCGTAGATACAAGAAAACTGTTAAAATTCTTCAGAAACGTCACTTTTGAAGTGTTTTCTTGTACTTTTAAGCCAATCAGATACCCTACGGGCTCGGAAAGTGCAACGAAACCATCAAATTTTAGCTAGAAACTGTATTTTTGTCGATTTTTATTGAATTTGAACTATATTTCAACGTTTTTTGATGGTTCTGAGCCACCAAACACACTTAAAGCATGCAGAATCGACTCAGAATAGGAAAAGGAGACGTTTAGGTCAATTTTATGCATTCTGGCGTTCGTAGATACAAGAAAACTGTTAAAATTCTTCAGAAACGTCACTTTTGAAGTGTTTTCTTGTACTTTTAAGCCAATCAGATACCCTACGGGCTCGGAAAGTGCAACGAAACCATCAAATTTTAGCTAGAAACTGTATTTTTGTCGATTTTTATTGAATTTGAACTATATTTCAACGTTTTTTGATGGTTCTGAGCCACCAAACACACTTAAAGCATGCAGAATCGACTCAGAATAGGAAAAGGAGACGTTTAGGTCAATTTTATGCATTCTGGCGTTCGTAGATACAAGAAAACTGTTAAAATTCTTCAGAAACGTCACTTTTGAAGTGTTTTCTTGTACTTTTAAGCCAATCAGAAACCCTACGGGCTCGGAAAGTGCAACGAAACCATCAAATTTTAGCTAGAAACTGTATTTTTGTCGATTTTTATTGAATTTGAACTATATTTCAACGTTTTTTGATGGTTCTGAGCCACCAAACACACTTAAAGCATGCAGAATCGACTCAGAATAGGAAAAGGAGACGTTTAGGTCAATTTTATGCATTCTGGCGTTCGTAGATACAAGAAAACTGTTAAAATTCTTCAGAAACTTCACTTTTGAAGTGTTTTCTTGTACTTTTAAGCCAATCAGATACCCTACGGGCTCGGAAAGTGCAACGAAACCATCAAATTTTAGCGAGAAACTGTATTTTTGTCGATTTTTATTGAATTTGAACTATATTTCAACGTTTTTTGATGGTTCTGAGCCACCAAACACACTTAAAGCATGCAGAATCGACTCAGAATAGGAAAAGGAGACGTTTAGGTCAATTTTATGCATTCTGGCGTTCGTAGATACAAGAAAACTGTTAAAATTCTTCAGAAACGTCACTTTTGAAGTGTTTTCTTGTACTTTTAAGCCAATCAGATACCCCCACCAAACACACTTAAAGCATGCAGAATCGACTCAGAATAGGAAAAGGAGACGTTTAGGTCAATTTTATGCATTCTGGCTTTCGTAGATACAAGAAAACTGTTAAAATTCTTCAGAAACGTCACTTTTGAAGTGTTTTCTTGTACTTTTAAGCCACTCAGATACCCTACGGGCTCGGAAAGTGCAACGAAACCATCAAATTTTAGCTAGAAACTGTATTTTTGTCGATTTTTATTGAATTTGAACTATATTTCAACGTTTTTTGATGGTTCTGAGCCACCAAACACACTTAAAGCATGCAGAACCCACTCAGAATAGGAAAAGGAGATGTTTAGGTCAATTTTATGCATTCTGGCGTTCGTAGATACAAGAAAACTGTTAAAATTCTTCAGAAACGTCACTTTTGAAGTGTTTTCTTGTACTTTTAAGCCACTCAGATACCCTACGTGCTCGGAAAGTGCAACGAAACCATCAAATTTTAGCTAGAAACTGTATTTTTGTCGATTTTTATTGAATTTGAACTATATTTCAACGTTTTTTGATGGTTCTGAGCCACCAAACACACTTAAAGCATGCAGAATCGACTCAGAATAGGAAAAGGAGACGTTTAGGTCAATTTTATGCATTCTGGCGTTCGTAGATACAAGAAAACTGTTAAAATTCTTCAGAAAGTTCACTTTTGAAGTGTTTTCTTGTACTTTTAAGCCACTCAGATACCCTACGGGCTCGGAAAGTGCAACGAAACCATCAAATTTTAGCTAGAAACTGTATTTTTGTCGATTTTTATTGAATTTGAACTATATTTCAACGTTTTTTGATGGTTCTGAGCCACCAAACACACTTAAAGCATGCAGAATAGACTCAGAATAGGAAAAGGAGACGTTTAGGTCAATTTTATACATTCTGGCGTTCGTATATACAAGAAAACTGTTAAAATTCTTCAGAAACGTCACTTTTGAAGTGTTTTCTTGTACTTTTAAGCCAATCAGATACCCTACGGGCTCGCAAAGTGCAACGAAACCATCAAATTTTAGCTAGAAACTGTATTTTTGTCGATTTTCATTGAATTTGAACTATATTTCAACGTTTTTTGATGGTTCTGAGCCACCAAACACACTTAAAGCATGCAGAACCGACTCAGAATAGGAAAAGGAGACGTTTAGGTCAATTTTATGCATTCTGGCGTTCGTAGATACAAGAAAACAGTTAAAATTCTTCAGAAACGTCACTTTTGAAGTGTTTTCTTGTACTTTTAAGCCACTCAGATACCCTACGGGCTCGGAAAGTGCAACAAAACCATCAAATTTTAGCTAGAAACTGTATTTTTGTCGATTTTTATTGAATTTGAACTATATTTCAACGTTTTTTGATGGTTCTGAGCCACCAAACACACTTAAAGCATGCAGAATCGACTCAGAATAGGAAAAGGAGACGTGTAGGTCAATTTTATGTATTCTGGCGTTCGTAGATACAAGAAAACTGTTAAAATTCTTCAGAAACGTCACTTTTGAAGTGTTTTCTAGTACTTTTAAGCCAATCAGATACCCTACGGGCTCGGAAAGTGCAACGAAACCATCAAATTTTAGCTAGAAACTGTATTTTTGTCGATTTTTATTGAATTTGAACTATATTTCAACGTTTTTTGATGGTTCTGAGCCACCAAACACACTTAAAGCATGCAGAATCGACTCAGAATAGGAAAAGGAGACGTTTAGGTCAATTTTATGCATTCTGGCGTTCGTAGATACAAGAAAACTGTTAAAATTCTTCAGAAATGTCACTTTTGAAGTGTTTTCTTGTACTTTTAAGCCAATCAGATACCCAACGGGCTCGGAAAGTGCAACGAAACCATCAAATTTTAGCTAGAAACTGTATTTTTGTCGATTTTTATTGAATTTGAACTATATTTCAACGTTTTTTGATGGTTCTGAGCCACCAAACACACTTAAAGCATGCAGAATCGACTCAGAATAGGAAAAGGAGACGTTTAGGTCAATTTTATGCATTCTGGCGTTCGTAGAAACAAGAAAACTGTTAAAATTCTTCAGAAACGTCACTTTTGAAGTGTTTTCTTGTACTTTTAAGCCAATCAGATACCCTACGGGCTCGGAAAGTGCAACGAAACCATCAAATTTTAGCTAGAAACTGTATTTTTGTCGATTTTTATTGAATTTGAACTATATTTCAACGTTTTTTGATGGTTCTGAGCCACCAAACACACTTAAAGCATGCAGAATCTACTCAGAATAGGAAAAGGAGACGTTTAGGTCAATTTTATGCATTCTGGCGTTCGTAGATACAAGAAAACTGTTAAAATTCTTCAGAAACGTCACTTTTGAAGTGTTTTCTTGTACTTTTAAGCCAATCAGATACCCTACGGGCTCGGAAAGTGCAACGAAACCATCAAATTTTAGCTAGAAACTGTATTTTTGTCGATTTTTATTGAATTTGAACTATATTTCAACGTTTTTTGATGGTTCTGAGCCACCAAACACACTTAAAGCATGCAGAATCCACTCAGAATAGGAAAAGGAGACGTTTAGGTCAATTTTATGGATTCTGGCGTTCGTAGATACAAGAAAACTGTTAAAATTCTTCAGAAACGTCACTTTTGAAGTGTTTTCTTGTACTTTTAAGCCAATCAGTTACCCTACGGGCTCGGAAAGTGCAACTAAACCATCAAATTTTAGCTAGAAACTGTATTTTTGTCGATTTTTATTGAATTTGAACTATATTTCAACGTTTTTTGATGGTTCTGAGCCACCAAACACACTTAGAGCATGCAGAATCGACTCAGAATAGGAAAAGGATACGTTTAGGTCAATTTTATGCATTCTGGCGTTCGTAGATACAAGAAAACTGTTAAAATTCTTCAGAAACGTCACTTTTGAAGTGTTTTCTTGTACTTTTAAGCCACTCAGATACCCTACGGGCTCGGAAAGTGCAACGAAACCATCAAATTTTAGCTAGAAACTGTATTTTTGTCGATTTTTATTGAATTTGAACTATATTTCAACGTTTTTTGATGGTTCTGAGCCACCAAACACACTTAAAGCATGCAGAATAGACTCAGAATAGGAAAAGGAGACGTTTAGGTCAATTTTATGCATTCTGGCGTTCGTATATACAAGAAAACTGTTAAAATTCTTCAGAAACGTCACTTTTGAAGTGTTTTCTTGTACTTTTAAGCCAATCAGATACCCTACGGGCTCGCAAAGTGCAACGAAACCATCAAATTTTAGCTAGAAACTGTATTTTTGTCGATTTTTATTGAATTTGAACTATATTTCAAAGTTTTTTGATGGTTCTGAGCCACCAAACACACTTAAAGCATGCAGAACCGACTCAGAATAGGAAAAGGAGACGTTTAGGTCAATTTTATGCATTCTGGCGTTCGTAGATACAAGAAAACTGTTAAAATTCTTCAGAAACGTCACTTTTGAAGTGTTTTCTTGTACTTTTAAGCCACTCAGATACCCTACGGGCTCGGAAAGTGCAACGAAACCATCAAATTTTAGCTAGAAACTGTATTTTTGTCGATTTTTATTGAATTTGAACTATATTTCAACGTTTTTTGATGGTTCTGAGCCACCAAACACACTTAAAGCATGCAGAATCGACTCAGAATAGGAAAAGGAGACTTGTAGGTCAATTTTATGTATTCTGGCGTTCGTAGATACAAGAAAACTGTTAAAATTCTTCAGAAACGTCACTTTTGAAGTGTTTTCTAGTACTTTTAAGCCAATCAGATACCCTACGGGCTCGGAAAGTGCAACGAAACCATCAAATTTTAGCTAGAAACTGTATTTTTGTCGATTTTTATTGAATTTGAACTATATTTCAACGTTTTTTGATGGTTCTGAGCCACCAAACACACTTAAAGCATGCAGAATCGACTCAGAATAGGAAAAGGAGACGTTTAGGTCAATTTTATGCATTCTGGCGTTCGTAGATACAAGAAAACTGTTAAAATTCTTCAGAAACGTCACTTTTGAAGTGTTTTCTTGTACTTTTAAGCCAATCAGATACCCAACGGGCTCGGAAAGTGCAACGAAACCATCAAATTTTAGCTAGAAACTGTATTTTTGTCGATTTTTATTGAATTTGAACTATATTTCAACGTTTTTTGATGGTTCTGAGCCACCAAACACACCTAAAGCATGCAGAATCGACTCAGAATAGGAAAAGGAGACGTTTAGGTCAATTTTATGCATTCTGGCGTTCGTAGAAACAAGAAAACTGTTAAAATTCTTCAGAAACGTCACTTTTGAAGTGTTTTCTTGTACTTTTAAGCCAATCAGATACCCTACGGGCTCGGAAAGTGCAACGAAACCATCAAATTTTAGCTAGAAACTGTATTTTTGTCGATTTTTATTGAATTTGAACTATATTTCAACGTTTTTTGATGGTTCTGAGCCACCAAACACACTTAAAGCATGCAGAATCTACTCAGAATAGGAAAAGGAGACGTTTAGGTCAATTTTATGCATTCTGGCGTTCGTAGATACAAGAAAACTGTTAAAATTCTTCAGAAACGTCACTTTTGAAGTGTTTTCTTGTACTTTTAAGCCACTCAGATACCCAACGGGCTCGGAAAGTGCAACGAAACCATCAAATTTTAGCTAGAAACTGTATTTTTGTCGATTTTTATTGAATTTGAACTATATTTCAACGTTTTTTGATGGTTCTGAGCCACCAAACACACTTAAAGCATGCAGAATCGACTCAGAATAGGAAAAGGAGACGTTTAGGTCAATTTTATGCATTCTGGCGTTCGTAGATACAAGAAAACTGTTAAAATTCTTCAGAAACGTCACTTTTGAAGTGTTTTCTTGTACTTTTAAGCCAATCAGATACCCTACGGGCTTGGAAAGTGCAACGAAACCATCAAATTTTAGCTATAAACTGTATTTTCGTCGATTTTTATTGAATTTGAACTATATTTCAACGTTTTTTGATGGTTCTGAGCCACCAAACACACTTAAAGCATGCAGAATCGACTCAGAATAGGAAAAGGAGACGTTTAGGTCAATTTTATGCATTCTGGCGTTCGTAGATACAAGAAAACTGTTAAAATTCTTCAGAAACGTCACTTTTGAAGTGTTTTCTTGTACTTTTAAGCCAATCAGAAACCCTACGGGCTCGGAAAGTGCAACGAAACCATCAAATTTTAGCTAGAAACTGTATTTTCGTCGATTTTTATTGAATTTGAACTATATTTCAACGTTTTTTGATGGTTCTGAGCCACCAAACACACTTAAAGCATGCAGAATCGACTCAGAATAGGAAAAGGAGACGTTTAGGTCAATTTTATGCATTCTGGCGTTCGTAGATACAAGAAAACTGTTAAAATTCTTCAGAAATTTCACTTTTGAAGTGTTTTCTTGTACTTTTAAACCACTCAGATACCCTACGGGCTCGGAAAGTGCAACGAAACCATCAAATTTTAGCTAGAAACTGTATTTTTGTCGATTTTTATTGAATTTGAACTATATTTCAGCGTTTTTTGATGGTTCTGAGCCACCAAACACACTTAAAGCATGCAGAACCGACTCAGAATAGGAAAAGGAGACGTTTAGGTCAATTTTATGCATTCTGGCGTTCGTAGATACAAGAAAACTGTTAAAATTCTTCAGAAACGTCACTTTTGAAGTGTTTTCTTGTACTTTTAAGCCACTCAGATACCCTACGGGCTCGGAAAGTGCAACGAAACCATCAAATTTTAGCTAGAAACTGTATTTTTGTCGATTTTTATTGAATTTGAACTATATTTCAAAGTTTTTTGATGGTTCTGAGTCACCAAACACACTTAAAGCATGCAGAATCGACTCAGAATAGGAAAAGGAGACGTTTCGGTCAATTTTATGCATTCTGGCGTTCGTAGATACAAGAAAACTGTTAAAATTCTTCAGAAACGTCACTTTTGAAGTGTTTTCTTGTACTTTTAAGCCACTCAGATACCCTACGGGCTCGGAAAGTGCAACGAAACCATCAAATTTTAGCTAGAAACTGTATTTTTGTCGATTTTTATTGAATTTGAACTATATTTCAACGTTTTTTGATGGTTCTGAGCCACCAAACACACTTAAAGCATGCAGAATCGACTCAGAATAGGAAAAGGAGACGTTTAGGTCAATTTTATGCATTCTGGCGTTCGTAGATACAAGAAAACTGTTAAAATTCTTCAGAAACGTCACTTTTGAAGTGTTTTCTTGTACTTTTAAGCCAATCAGATACCCCACGGGCTTGGAAAGTGCAACGAAACCATCAAATTTTAGCTAGAAACTGTATTTTTGTCGATTTTTATTGAATTTGAACTATATTTCAACGTTTTTTGATGGTTCTGAGCCACCAAACACACTTAAAGCATGCAGAATCGACTCAGAATAGGAAAAGGAGACCTTTAGGTCAATTTTATGCATTCTGGCGTTCGTAGATACAAGAAAACTGTTAAAATTCTTCAGAAACGTCACTTTTGAAGTGTTTTCTTGTACTTTTAAGCCAATCAGATACCCTACGGGCTCGGAAAGTGCAACGAAACCATCAAATTTTAGCTAGAAACTGTATTTTTGTCGATTTTTATTGAATTTGAACTATATTTCAACGTTTTTTGATGGTTCTGAGCCACCAAACACACTTAAAGCATGCAGAATCGACTCAGAATAGGAAAAGGAGACGTTTAGGTCAATTTTATGCATTCTGGCGTTCGTAGATACAAGGAAACTGTTAAAATTCTTCAGAAACGTCACTTTTGAAGTGTTTTCTTGTACTTTTAAGCCAATCAGATACCCTACGGGCTCGGAAAGTGCAACGAAACCATCAAATTTTAGCTAGAAACTGTATTTTTGTCGATTTTTATTGAATTTGAACTATATTTCAACGTTTTTTGATGGTTCTGAGCCACCAAACACACTTAAAGCATGCAGAATCGACTCAGAATAGGAAAAGGAGACGTTTAGGTCAATTTTATGCATTCTGGCGTTCGTAGATACAAGAAAACCGTTAAAATTCTTCAGAAACGTCACTTTTGAAGTGTTTTCTTGTACTTTTAAGCCAATCAGATAACCTACGGGCTCGGAAAGTGCAACGAAACCATCAAATTTTAGCTAGAAACTGTATTTTTGTCGATTTTTATTGAATTTGAACTATATTTCAACGTTTTTTGATGGTTCTGAGCCACCAAACACACTTAAAGCATGCAGAATCGACTCAGAATAGGAAAAGGAGACGTTTAGGTCAATTTTATGCATTCTGGCGTTCGTAGATACAAGAAAACTGTTAAAATTCTTCAGAAACGTCACTTTTGAAGTGTTTTCTTGTACTTTTAAGCCAATCAGATACCCTACGGGCTCGGAAAGTGCAACGAAACCATCAAATTTTAGCTAGAAACTGTATTTTTGTCGATTTTTATTGAATTTGAACTATATTTCAACGTTTTTTGATGGTTCTGAGCCACCAAACACACTTAAAGCATGCAGAATCGACTCAGAATAGGAAAAGGAGACGTTTAGGTCAATTTTATGCATTCTGGCGTTCGTAGATACAAGAAAACTGTTAAAATTCTTCAGAAACGTCACTTTTGAAGTGTTTTCTTGTACTTTTAAGCCAATCAGATACCCTACGGGCTCGGAAAGTGCAACGAAACCATCAAATTTTAGCTAGAAACTGTATTTTTGTCGATTTTTATTGAATTTGAACTATATTTCAACGTTTTTTGATGGTTCTGAGCCACCAAACACACTTAAAGCATGCAGAATCGACACAGAATAGGAAAAGGAGACGTTTAAGTCAATTTTATGCATTCTGGCGTTCGTAGATACTAGAAAACTGTTAAAATTCTTCAGAAACGTCACTTTTGAAGTGTTTTCTTGTACTTTTAAGCCAATCAGATACCCTACGGGCTCGGAAAGTGCAACGAAACCATCAAATTTTAGCTAGAAACTGTATTTTTGTCGATTTTTATTGAATTTGAACTATATTTCAACGTTTTTTGATGGTTCTGAGCCACCAAACACACTTAAAGCATGCAGAATCGACTCAGAATAGGAAAAGGAGACGTTTAGGTCAATTTTATGCACTCTGGCGTTCGTAGATACAAGAAAACTGTTAAAATTCTTCAGAAACGTCACTTTTGAAGTGTTTTCTGGTACTTTTAAGCCAATCAGATACCCTACGGGCTCGGAAAGTGCAACGAAACCATCAAATTTTAGCTAGAAACTGTATTTTTGTCGATTTTTATTGAATTTGAACTATATTTCAACGTTTTTTGATGGTTCTGAGCCACCAAACACACTTAAAGCATGCAGAATCGACTCAGAATAGGAAAAGGAGACGTTTAGGTCAATTTTATGCATTCTGGCGTTCGTAGATACAAGAAAACTGTTAAAATTCTTCAGAAACGTCACTTTTGAAGTGTTTTCTTGTACTTTTAAGCCAATCAGATACCCTACGGGCTCGGAAAGTGCAACGAAACCATCAAATTTTAGCTAGAAACTGTATTTTTGTCGATTTTTATTGAATTTGAACTATATTTCAACGTTTTTTGATGGTTCTGAGCCACCAAACACACTTAAAGCATGCAGAATCGACTCAGAATAGGAAAAGGAGACGTTTAGGTCAATTTTATGCATTCTGGCGTTCGTAGATACAAGAAAACTGTTAAAATTCTTCAGAAACGTCACTTTTGAAGTGTTTTCTTGTACTTTTAAGCCAATCAGATACCCTACGGGCTCGGAAAGTGCAACGAAACCATCAAATTTTAGCTAGAAACTGTATTTTTGTCGATTTTTATTGAATTTGAACTATATTTCAACGTTTTTTGATGGTTCTGAGCCACCAAACACACTTAAAGCATGCAGAATCTACTCAGAATAGGAAAAGGAGACGTTTAGGTCAATTTTATGCATTCTGGCTTTCGTAGATACAAGAAAACTGTTAAAATTCTTCAGAAACGTCACTTTTGAAGTGTTTTCTTGTACTTTTAAGCCAATCAGATACCCTACGGGCTCGGAAAGTGCAACGAAACCATCAAATTTTAGCTAGAAACTGTATTTTTGTCGATTTTTATTGAATTTGAACTATATTTCAACGTTTTTTGATGGTTCTGAGCCACCAAACACACTTAAAGCATGCAGAATCTACTCAGAATAGGAAAAGGAGACGTTTAGGTCAATTTTATGCATTCTGGCGTTCGTAGATACAAGAAAACTGTTAAAATTCTTCAGAAACGTCACTTTTGAAGTGTTTTCTTGTACTTTTAAGCCAATCAGATACCCTACGGGCTCGGAGAGTGCAACGAAACCATCAAATTTTAGCTAGAAACTGTAATTTTGTCGATTTTTATTGAATTTGAACTATATTTCAACGTTTTTTGATGGTTCTGAGCCACCAAACACACTTAAAGCATGCAGAATCGACTCAGAATAGGAAAAGGAGACGTTTAGGTCAATTTTATGCATTCTGGCGTTCGTAGATACAAGAAAACTGTTAAAATTCTTCAGAAACTTCACTTTTGAAGTGTTTTCTTGTACTTTTAAGCCAATCAGATACCCTACGGGCTCGGAAAGTGCAACGAAACCATCAAATTTTAGCTAGAAACTGTATTTTTGTCGATTTTTATTGAATTTGAACTATATTTCAACGTTTTTTGATGGTTCTGAGCCACCAAACACACTTAAAGCATGCAGAATCGACTCAGAATAGGAAAAGGAGACGTTTAGGTCAATTTTATGCATTCTGGCGTTCGTAGATACAAGAAAACTGTTAAAATTCTTCAGAAACGTCACTTTTGAAGTGTTTTCTTGTACTTTTAAGCCAATCAGATACCCTACGGGCTCGGAAAGTGCAACGAAACCATCAAATTTTAGCTAGAAACTGTATTTTTGTCGATTTTTATTGAATTTGAACTATATTTCAACGTTTTTTGATGGTTCTGAGCCACCAAACACACTTAAAGCATGCAGAATCGACTCAGAATAGGAAAAGGAGACGTTTAGGTCAATTTTATGCATTCTGGCGTTCGTAGATACAAGAAAACTGTTAAAATTCTTCAGAAACGTCACTTTTGAAGTGTTTTCTTGTACTTTTAAGCCAATCAGATACCCTACGGGCTCGGAAAGTGCAACGAAACCATCAAATTTTAGCTAGAAACTGTATTTTTGTCGATTTTTATTGAATTTGAACTATATTTCAACGTTTTTTGATGGTTCTGAGCCACCAAACACACTTAAAGCATGCAGAATCGACTCAGAATAGGAAAAGGAGACGTTTAGGTCAATTTTATGCATTCTGGCGTTCGTAGATACAAGAAAACTGTTAAAATTCTTCAGAAACGTCACTTTTGAAGTGTTTTCTTGTACTTTTAAGCCAATCAGATACCCTACGGGCTCGGAAAGTGCAACGAAACCATCAAATTTTAGCTAGAAACTGTATTTTTGTCGATTTTTATTGAATTTGAACTATATTTCAACGTTTTTTGATGGTTCTGAGCCACCAAACACACTTAAAGCATGCAGAATCTACTCAGAATAGGAAAAGGAGACGTTTAGGTCAATTTTTTGCATTCTGGCTTTCGTAGATACAAGAAAACTGTTAAAATTCTTCAGAAACGTCACTTTTGAAGTGTTTTCTTGTACTTTTAAGCCAATCAGATACCCTACGGGCTCGGAAAGTGCAACGAAACCATCAAATTTTAGCTAGAAACTGTATTTTTGTCGATTTTTATTGAATTTGAACTATATTTCAACGTTTTTTGATGGTTCTGAGCCACCAAACACACTTAAAGCATGCAGAATCGACTCAGAATAGGAAAAGGAGACGTTTAGGTCAATTTTATGCATTCTGGCGTTCGTAGATACAAGAAAACTGTTAAAATTCTTCAGAAACGTCACTTTTGAAGTGTTTTCTTGTACTTTTAAGCCAATCAGATACCCAACGGGCTCGGAAAGTGCAACGAAACCATCAAATTTTAGCTAGAAACTGTATTTTTGTCGATTTTTATTGAATTTGAACTATATTTCAACGTTTTTTGATGGTTCTGAGCCACCAAACACACTTAAAGCATGCAGAATCGACTCAGAATAGGAAAAGGAGACGTTTAGGTCAATTTTATGCATTCTGGCGTTCGTAGATACAAGAAAACTGTTAAAATTCTTCAGAAACGTCACTTTTGAAGTGTTTCCTTGTACTTTTAAGCCAATCAGATACCCTACGGGCTCGGAAAGTGCAACGAAACCATCAAATTTTAGCTAGAAACTGTATTTTTGTCGATTTTTATTGAATTTGAACTATATTTCAACGTTTTTTGATGGTTCTGAGCCACCAAACACACTTAAAGCATGCAGAATCGACTCAGAATAGGAAAAGGAGACGTTTAGGTCAATTTTATGCATTCTGGCGTTCGTAGATACAAGAAAACTGTTAAAATTCTTCAGAAACGTCACTTTTGAAGTGTTTTCTTGTCCTTTTAAGCCAATCAGATACCCTACGGGCTCGGAAAGTGCAACGAAACCATCAAATTTTAGCTAGAAACTGTATTTTTGTCGATTTTTATTGAATTTGAACTATATTTCAACGTTTTTTGATGGTTCTGAGCCACCAAACACACTTAAAGCATGCAGAATCGACTCAGAATAGGAAAAGGAGACGTTTAGGTCAATTTTATGCATTCTGGCGTTCGTAGATACAAGAAAACTGTTAAAATTCTTCAGAAACGTCACTTTTGAAGTGTTTTCTTGTACTTTTAAGCCAATCAGATACCCTACGGGCTCGGAAAGTGCAACGAAACCATCAAATTTTAGCTAGAAACTGTATTTTTGTCGATTTTTATTGAATTTGAACTATATTTCAACGTTTTTTGATGGTTCTGAGCCACCAAACACACTTAAAGCATGCAGAATCGACTCAGAATAGGAAAAGGAGACGTTTAGGTCAATTTTATGCATTCTGGCGTTCGTAGATACAAGAAAACTGTTAAAATTCTTCAGAAACGTCACTTTTGAAGTGTTTTCTTGTACTTTTAAGCCAATCAGATACCCTACGGGCTCGGAAAGTGCAACGAAACCATCAAATTTTAGCTAGAAACTGTATTTTTGTCGATTTTTATTGAATTTGAACTATATTTCAACGTTTTTTGATGGTTCTGAGCCACCAAACACACTTAAAGCATGCAGAATCGACTCAGAATAGGAAAAGGAGACGTTTAGGTCAATTTTATGCATTCTGGCGTTCGTAGATACAAGAAAACTGTTAAAATTCTTCAGAAACGTCACTTTTGAAGTGTTTTCTTGTACTTTTAAGCCAATCAGATACCCTACGGGCTCGGAAAGTGCAACGAAACCATCAAATTTTAGCTAGAAACTGTATTTTTGTCGATTTTTATTGAATTTGAACTATATTTCAACGTTTTTTGATGGTTCTGAGCCACCAAACACACTTAAAGCATGCAGAATCGACTCAGAATAGGAAAAGGAGACGTTTAGGTCAATTTTATGCATTCTGGCGTTCGTAGATACAAGAAAACTGTTAAAATTCTTCAGAAACGTCACTTTTGAAGTGTTTTCTTGTACTTTTAAGCCAATCAGATATCCGACGGGCTCGGAAAGTGCAACGAAACCATCAAATTTTAGCTAGAAACTGTATTTTTGTCGATTTTTATTTAATTTGAACTATATTTCAACGTTTTTTCATGGTTCTGAGCCACCAAACACACTTAAAGCATGCAGAATCGACTCAGAATAGGAAAAGGAGACGTTTAGGTCAATTTTATGCATTCTGGCGTTCGTAGATACAAGAAAACTGTTAAAATTCTTCAGAAACGTCACTTTTGAAGTGTTTTCTTGTACTTTTAAGCCAATCAGATACCCTACGGGCTCGGAAAGTGCAACGAAACCATCAAATTTTAGCTAGAAACTGTATTTTTGTCGATTTTTATTGAATTTGAACTATATTTCAACGTTTTTTGATGGTTCTGAGCCACCAAACACACTTAAAGCATGCAGAATCGACTCAGAATAGGAAAAGGAGACGTTTAGGTCAATTTTATGCATTCTGGCGTTCGTAGATACAAGAAAACGGTTAAAATTCTTCAGAAACGTCACTTTTGAAGTGTTTTCTTGTACTTTTAAGCCAATCAGATACCCTACGGGCTCGGAAAGTGCAACGAAACCATCAAATTTTAGCTAGAAACTGTATTTTTGTCGATTTTTATTGAATTTGAACTATATTTCAACGTTTTTTGATGGTTCTGAGCCACCAAACACACTTAAAGCATGCAGAATCGACTCAGAATAGGAAAAGGAGACGTTTAGGTCAATTTTATGCATTCTGGCGTTCGTAGATACAAGAAAACTGTTAAAATTCTTCAGAAACGTCACTTTTGAAGTGTTTTCTTGTACTTTTAAGCCAATCAGATACCCTACGGGCTCGGAAAGTGCAACGAAACCATCAAATTTTAGCTAGAAACTGTATTTTTGTCGATTTTTATTGAATTTGAACTATATTTCAACGTTTTTTGATGGTTCTGAGCCACCAAACACACTTAAAGCATGCAGAATCGACTCAGAATAGGAAAAGGAGACGTTTAGGTCAATTTTATGCATTCTGGCGTTCGTAGATACAAGAAAACTGTTAAAATTCTTCAGAAACGTCACTTTTGAAGTGTTTTCTTGTACTTTTAAGCCAATCAGATACCCTACGGGCTCGGAAAGTGCAACGAAACCATCAAATTTTAGCTAGAAACTGTATTTTTGTCGATTTTTATTGAATTTGAACTATATTTCAACGTTTTTTGATGGTTCTGAGCCACCAAACACACTTAAAGCATGCAGAATCGACTCAGAATAGGAAAAGGAGACGTTTAGGTCAATTTTATGCATTCTGGCGTTCGTAGATACAAGAAAACTGTTAAAATTCTTCAGAAACGTCACTTTTGAAGTGTTTTCTTGTACTTTTAAGCCAATCAGATACCCTACGGGCTCGGAAAGTGCAACGAAACCATCAAATTTTAGCTAGAAACTGTATTTTTGTCGATTTTTATTGAATTTGAACTATATTTCAAAGTTTTTTGATGGTTCTGAGCCACCAAACACACTTAAAGCATGCAGAATCGACTCAGAATAGGAAAAGGAGACGTTTAGGTCAATTTTATGCATTCTGGCGTTCGTAGATACAAGAAAACTGTTAAAATTCTTCAGAAACGTCACTTTTGAAGTGTTTTCTTGTACTTTTAAGCCAATCAGATACAAAACGGGCTCGGAAAGTGCAACGAAACCATCAAATTTTAGCTAGAAACTGTATTTTTGTCGATTTTTATTGAATTTGAACTATATTTCAACGTTTTTTGATGGTTCTGAGCCACCAAACACACTTAAAGCATGCAGAATCGACTCAGAATAGGAAAAGGAGACGTTTAGGTCAATTTTATGCATTCTGGCGTTCGTAGATACAAGAAAACTGTTAAAATTCTTCAGAAACGTCACTTTTGAAGTGTTTTCTTGTACTTTTAAGCCAATCAGATACCCTACGGGCTCGGAAAGTGCAACGAAACCATCAAATTTTAGCTAGAAACTGTATTTTTGTCGATTTTTATTGAATTTGAACTATATTTCAACGTTTTTTGATGGTTCTGAGCCACCAAACACACTTAAAGCATGCAGAATCGACTCAGAATAGGAAAAGGAGACGTTTAGGTCAATTTTATGCATTCTGGCGTTCGTAGATACAAGAAAACTGTTAAAATTCTTCAGAAATGTCACTTTTGAAGTGTTTTCTTGTACTTTTAAGCCAATCAGATACCCTACGGGCTCGGAAAGTGCAACGAAACCATCAAATTTTAGCTAGAAACTGTATTTTTGTCGATTTTTATTGAATTTGAACTATATTTCAAAGTTTTTTGATGGTTCTGAGCCACCAAACACACTTAAAGCATGCAGAATCGACTCAGAATAGGAAAAGGAGACGTTTAGGTCAATATTATGCATTCTGGCGTTCGTAGGTACAAGAAAACTGTTAAA
Source organism: Zophobas morio (assembly GCF_036711695.1). Taxonomy (NCBI): domain Eukaryota; kingdom Metazoa; phylum Arthropoda; class Insecta; order Coleoptera; family Tenebrionidae; genus Zophobas; species Zophobas morio. The sequence continues at coordinate 88,069 of NW_026972403.1, read as the reverse complement.
ATTCTTCAGAAACGTCACTTTTGAAGTGTTTTCTTGTACTTTTAAGCCAATCAGATACCCTACGGGCTCGGAAAGTGCAACGAAACCATCAAATTTTAGCTAGAAACTGTATTTTTGTCGATTTTTATTGAATTTGAACTATATTTCAACGTTTTTTGATGGTTCTGAGCCACCAAACACACTTAAAGCATGCAGAATCGACTCAGAATAGGAAAAGGAGACGTTTAGGTCAATTTTATGCATTCTGGCGTTCGTAGATACAAGAAAACTGTTAAAATTCTTCAGAAACGTCACTTTTGAAGTGTTTTCTTGTACTTTTAAGCCAATCAGATACCCTACGGGCTCGGAAAGTGCAACGAAACCATCAAATTTTAGCTAGAAACTGTATTTTTGTCGATTTTTATTGAATTTGAACTATATTTCAAAGTTTTTTGATGGTTCTGAGCCACCAAACACACTTAAAGCATGCAGAATCGACTCAGAATAGGAAAAGGAGACGTTTAGGTAAATTTTATGCATTCTGGCGTTCGTAGATACAAGAAAACTGTTAAAATTCTTCAGAAACGTCACTTTTGAAGTGTTTTCTTGTACTTTTAAGCCAATCAGATACCCTACGGGCTCGGAAAGTGCAACGAAACCATCAAATTTTAGCTAGAAACTGTATTTTTGTCGATTTTTATTGAATTTGAACTATATTTCAACGTTTTTTGTTTTGATGGTTCTGAGCCACCAAACACACTTAAAGCATGCAGAATCGACTCAGAATAGGAAAAGGAGACGTTTAGGTCAATTTTATGCATTCTGGCGTTCGTAGATACAAGAAAACTGTTAAAATTCTTCAGAAACATCACTTTTGAAGTGTTTTCTTGTACTTTTAAGCCAATCAGATACCCTACGGGCTCGGAAAGTGCAACGAAACCATCAAATTTTAGCTAGAAACTGTATTTTTGTCGATTTTTATTGAATTTGAACTATATTTCAACGTTTTTTGATGGTTCTGAGCCACCAAACACACTTAAAGCATGCAGAATCTACTCAGAATAGGAAAAGGAGACGTTTAGGTCAATTTTATGCATTCTGGCGTTCGTAGATACAAGAAAACTGTTAAAATTCTTCAGAAACGTCACTTTTGAAGTGTTTTCTTGTACTTTTAAGCCAATCAGATACCCTACGGGCTCGGAAAGTGCAACGAAACCATCAAATTTTAGCTAGAAACTGTATTTTTGTCGATTTTTATTTTATTTGAACTATATTTCAACGTTTTTTGATGGTTCTGAGCCACCAAACACACTTAAAGCATGCAGAATCGACTCAGAATAGGAAAAGGAGACGTTTAGGTCAATTTTATGCATTCTGGCGTTCGTAGATACAAGAAAACTGTTAAAATTCTTCAGAAACGTCACTTTTGAAGTGTTTTCTTGTACTTTTAAGCCAATCAGATACCCTACGGGCTCGTAAAGTGCAACGAAACCATCAAATTTTAGCTAGAAACTGTATTTTTGTCGATTTTTATTGAATTTGAACTATATTTCAACGTTTTTTGATGGTTCTGAGCCACCAAACATATTTAAAGCATGCAGAATCGACTCAGAATAGGAAAAGGAGACGTTTAGGTCAATTTTATGCATTCTGGCGTTCGTAGATACAAGAAAACTGTTAAAATTCTTCAGAAACGTCACTTTTGAAGTGTTTTCTTGTACTTTTAAGCCAATCAGATACCCTACGGGCTTGGAAAGTGCAACGAAACCATCAAATTTTAGCTAGAAACTGTATTTTTGTCGATTTTTATTGAATTTGAACTATATTTCAACGTTTTTTGATGGTTCTGAGCCACCAAACACACTTAAAGCATGCAGAATCGACTCAGAATAGGAAAAGGAGACGTTTAGGTCAATTTTATGCATTCTGGCGTTCGTAGATACAAGAAAACTGTTAAAATTCTTCAGAAACGTCACTTTTGAAGTGTTTTCTTGTACTTTTAAGCCAATCAGATACCCTACGGGCTCGGAAAGTGCAACGAAACCATCAAATTTTAGCTAGAAACTGTATTTTTGTCGATTTTTATTGAATTTGAACTATATTTCAACGTTTTTTGATGGTTCTGAGCCACCAAACACACTTAAAGCATGCAGAATCGACTCAGAATAGGAAAAGGAGACGTTTAGGTCAATTTTATGCATTCTGGCGTTCGTAGATACAAGAAAACTGTTAAAATTCTTCAGAAACGTCACTTTTGAAGTGTTTTCTTGTACTTTTAAGCCAATCAGATACCCTACGGGCTCGGAAAGTGCAACGAAACCATCAAATTTTAGCTAGAAACTGTATTTTTGTCGATTTTTATTGAATTTGAACTATATTTCAACGTTTTTTGATGGTTCTGAGCCACCAAACACACTTAAAGCATGCAGAATCGACTCAGAATAGGAAAAGGAGACCTTTAGGTCAATTTTATGCATTCTGGCGTTCGTAGATACAAGAAAACTGTTAAAATTCTTCAGAAACGTCACTTTTGAAGTGTTTTCTTGTACTTTTAAGCCAATCAGATACCCTACGGGCTCGGAAAGTGCAACGAAACCATAAAATTTTAGCTAGAAACTGTATTTTTGTCGATTTTTATTGAATTTGAACTATATTTCAACGTTTTTTGATGGTTCTGAGCCACCAAACACACTTAAAGCATGCAGAATCGACTCAGAATAGGAAAAGGTGACGTTTAGGTCAATTTTATGCATTCTGGCGTTCGTAGATACAAGAAAACTGTTAAAATTCTTCAGAAACGTCACTTTTGAAGTGTTTTCTTGTACTTTTAAGCCAATCAGATACCCTACGGGCTCGGAAAGTGCAACGAAACCATCAAATTTTAGCTAGAAACTGTATTTTTGTCGATTTTTATTGAATTTGAACTATATTCCAACGTTTTTTGATGGTTCTGAGCCACCAAACACACTTAAAGCATGCAGAATCGACTCAGAATAGGAAAAGGAGACGTTTAGGTCAATTTTATGCATTCTGGCGTTCGTAGATACAAGAAAACTGTTAAAATTCTTCAGAAACGTCACTTTTGAAGTGTTTTCTTGTACTTTTAAGCCAATCAGATACCCTACGGGCTCGGAAAGTGCAACGAAACCATCAAATTTTAGCTAGAAACTGTATTTTTGTCGATTTTTATTGAATTTGAACTATATTTCAACGTTTTTTGATGGTTCTGAGCCACCAAACACACTTAAAGCATGCAGAATCGACTCAGAATAGGAAAAGGAGACGTTTAGGTCAATTTTATGCATTCTGGCGTTCGTAGATACAAGAAAACTGTTAAAATTCTTCAGAAACGTCACTTTTGAAGTGTTTTCTTGTACTTTTAAGCCAATCAGATACCCTACGGGCTCGGAAAGTGCAACGAAACCATCAAATTTTAGCTAGAAACTGTATTTTTGTCGATTTTTATTGAATTTGAACTATATTTCAACGTTTTTTGATGGTTCTGAGCCACCAAACACACTTAAAGCATGCAGAATCGACTCAGAATAGGAAAAGGAGACGTTTAGGTCAATTTTATGCATTCTGGCGTTCGTAGATACAAGAAAACTGTTAAAATTCTTCAGAAACGTCACTTTTGAAGTGTTTTCTTGTACTTTTAAGCCAATCAGATACCCTACGGGCTCGGAAAGTGCAACGAAACCATCAAATTTTAGCTAGAAACTGTATTTTTGTCGATTTTTATTGAATTTGAACTATATTTCAACGTTTTTTGATGGTTCTGAGCCACCAAACACACTTAAAGCATGCAGAATCGACTCAGAATAGGAAAAGGAGACGTTTAGGTCAATTTTATGCATTCTGGCGTTCGTAGATACAAGAAAACTGTTAAAATTCTTCAGAAACGTCACTTTTGAAGTGTTTTCTTGTACTTTTAAGCCAATCAGATACCCTACGGGCTCGGAAAGTGCAACGAAACCATCAAATTTTAGCTAGAAACTGTATTTTTGTCGATTTTTATTGAATTTGAACTATATTTCAAAGTTTTTTGATGGTTCTGAGCCACCAAACACACTTAAAGCATGCAGAATCGACTCAGAATAGGAAAAGGAGACGTTTAGGTCAATTTTATGCATTCTGGCGTTCGTAGATACAAGAAAACTGTTAAAATTCTTCAGAAACGTCACTTTTGAAGTGTTTTCTTGTACTTTTAAGCCAATCAGATACCCAACGGGCTCGGAAAGTGCAACGAAACCATCAAATTTTAGCTAGAAACTGTATTTTTGTCGATTTTTATTGAATTTGAACTATATTTCAACGTTTTTTGATGGTTCTGAGCCACCAAACACACTTAAAGCATGCAGAATCGACTCAGAATAGGAAAAGGAGACGTTTAGGTCAATTTTATGCATTCTGGCGTTCGTAGATACAAGAAAACTGTTAAAATTCTTCAGAAACGTCACTTTTGAAGTGTTTTCTTGTACTTTTAAGCCAATCAGATACCCTACGGGCTCGGAAAGTGCAACGAAACCATCAAATTTTAGCTAGAAACTGTATTCTTGTCGATTTTTATTGAATTTGAACTATATTTCAACGTTTTTTGATGGTTCTGAGCCACCAAACACACTTAAAGCATGCAGAATCGACTCAGAATAGGAAAAGGAGACGTTTAGGTCAATTTTATGCATTCTGGCGTTCGTAGATACAAGAAAACTGTTAAAATTCTTCAGAAACGTCACTTTTGAAGTGTTTTCTTGTACTTTTAAGCCAATCAGATACCCTACGGGCTCGGAAAGTGCAACGAAACCATCAAATTTTAGCTAGAAACTGTATTTTTGTCGATTTTTATTGAATTTGAACTATATTTCAACGTTTTTTGATGGTTCTGAGCCACCAAACACACTTAAAGCATGCAGAATCGACTCAGAATAGGAAAAGGAGACGTTTAGGTCAATTTTATGCATTCTGGCGTTCGTAGATACAAGAAAACTGTTAAAATTCTTCAGAAACGTCACTTTTGAAGTGTTTTCTTGTACTTTTAAGCCAATCAGATACCCTATGGGCTCGGAAAGTGCAACGAAACCATCAAATTTTAGCTAGAAACTGTATTTTTGTCGATTTTTATTGAATTTGAACTATATTTCAACGTTTTTTGATGGTTCTGAGCCACCAAACACACTTAAAGCATGAAGAATCGACTCAGAATAGGAAAAGGAGACGTTTAGGTCAATTTTATGCATTCTGGCGTTCGTAGATACAAGAAAACTGTTAAAATTCTTCAGAAACGTCACTTTTTGAAGTGTTTTCTTGTACTTTTAAGCCAATCAGATACCCTACGGGCTCGGAAAGTGCAACGAAACCATCAAATTTTAGCTAGAAACTGTATTTTTGTCGATTTTTATTGAATTTGAACTATATTTCAACGTTTTTTGATGGTTCTGAGCCACCAAACACACTTAAAGCATGCAGAATCGACTCAGAATAGGAAAAGGAGACGTTTAGGTCAATTTTATGCATTCTGGCGTTCGTAGATACAAGAAAACTGTTAAAATTCTTCAGAAACGTCACTTTTGAAGTGTTTTCTTGTACTTTTAAGCCAATCAGATACCCTACGGGCTCGGAAAGTGCAACGAAACCATCAAATTTTAGCTAGAAACTGTATTTTTGTCGATTTTTATTGAATTTGAACTATATTTCAACGTTTTTTGATGGTTCTGAGCCACCAAACACACTTAAAGCATGCAGAATCGACTCAGAATAGGAAAAGGAGACGTTTAGGTCAATTTTATGCATTCTGGCGTTCGTAGATACAAGAAAACTGTTAAAATTCTTCAGAAACGTCACTTTTGAAGTGTTTTCTTGTACTTTTAAGCCAATCAGATACCCTACGGGCTCGGAAAGTGCAACGAAACCATCAAATTATAGCTAGAAACTGTATTTTTGTCGATTTTTATTGAATTTGAACTATATTTCAACGTTTTTTGATGGTTCTGAGCCACCAAACACACTTAAAGCATGCAGAATCGACTCAGAATAGGAAAAGGAGACGTTTAGGTCAATTTTATGCATTCTGGCGTTCGTAGATACAAGAAAACTGTTAAAATTCTTCAGAAACGTCACTTTTGAAGTGTTTTCTTGTACTTTTAAGCCAATCAGATACCCTACGGGCTCGGAAAGTGCAACGAAACCATCAAATTTTAGCTAGAAACTGTATTTTTGTCGATTTTTATTGAATTTGAACTATATTTCAACGTTTTTTGATGGTTCTGAGCCACCAAACACACTTAAAGCATGCAGAATCGACTCAGAATAGGAAAAGGAGACGTTTAGGTCAATTTTATGCATTCTGGCGTTCGTAGATACAAGAAAACTGTTAAAATTCTTCAGAAACGTCACTTTTGAAGTGTTTTCTTGTACTTTTAAGCCAATCAGATACCCTACGGGCTCGGAAAGTGCAACGAAACCATCAAATTTTAGCTAGAAACTGTATTTTTGTCGATTTTTATTGAATTTGAACTATATTTCAACGTTTTTTGATGGTTCTGAGCCACCAAACACACTTAAAGCATGCAGAATCGACTCAGAATAGGAAAAGGAGACGTTTAGGTCAATTTTATGCATTCTGGCGTTCGTAGATACAAGAAAACTGTTAAAATTCTTCAGAAACGTCACTTTTGAAGTGTTTTCTTGTACTTTTAAGCCAATCAGATACCCTACGGGCTCGGAAAGTGCAACGAAACCATCAAATTTTAGCTAGAAACTGTATTTTTGTCGATTTTTATTGAATTTGAACTATATTTCAACGTTTTTTGATGGTTCTGAGCCACCAAACACACTTAAAGCATGCAGAATCGACTCAGAATAGGAAAAGGAGACGTTTAGGTCAATTTTATGCATTCTGGCATTCGTAGATACAAGAAAACTGTTAAAATTCTTCAGAAACGTCACTTTTGAAGTGTTTTCTTGTACTTTTAAGCCAATCAGATACCCTACGGGCTCGGAAAGTGCAACGAAACCATCAAATTTTAGCTAGAAACTGTATTTTTGTCGATTTTTATTGAATTTGAACTATATTTCAACGTTTTTTGATGGTTCTGAGCCACCAAACACACTTAAAGCATGCAGAATCGACTCAGAATAGGAAAAGGAGACGTTTAGGTCAATTTTATGCATTCTGGCGTTCGTAGATACAAGAAAACTGTTAAAATTCTTCGGAAACGTCACTTTTGAAGTGTTTTCTTGTACTTTTAAGCCAATCAGATACCCTACGGGCTCGGAAAGTGCAACGAAACCATCAAATTTTAGCTAGAAACTGTATTTTTGTCGATTTTTATTGAATTTGAACTATATTTCAACGTTTTTTGATGGTTCTGAGCCACCAAACACACTTAAAGCATGCAGAATCGACTCAGAATAGGAAAAGGAGACGTTTAGGTCAATTTTATGCATTCTGGCGTTCGTAGATAAAAGAAAACGGTTAAAATTCTTCAGAAACGTCACTTTTGAAGTGTTTTCTTGTACTTTTAAGCCAATCAGATACCCTACGGGCTCGGAAAGTGCAACGAAACCATCAAATTTTAGCTAGAAACTGTATTTTTGTCGATTTTTATTGAATTTGAACTATATTTCAACGTTTTTTGATGGTTCTGAGCCACCAAACACACTTAAAGCATGCAGAATCGACTCAGAATAGGAAAAGGAGACGTTTAGGTCAATTTTATGCATTCTGGCGTTCGTAGATACAAGAAAACTGTTAAAATTCTTCAGAAACGTCACTTTTGAAGTGTTTTCTTGTACTTTTAAGCCAATCAGATACCCTACGGGCTCGGAAAGTGCAACGAAACCATCAAATTTTAGCTAGAAACTGTATTTTTGTCGATTTTTATTGAATTTGAACTATATTTCAACGTTTTTTGATGGTTCTGAGCCACCAAACACACTTAAAGCATGCAGAATCGACTCAGAATAGGAAAGACGTTTAGGTCAATTTTATGCATTCTGGCGTTCGTAGATACAAGAAAACTGTTAAAATTCTTCAGAAACGTCACTTTTGAAGTGTTTTCTTGTACTTTTAAGCCAATCAGATACCCTACGGGCTCGGAAAGTGCAACGAAACCATCAAATTTTAGCTAGAAACTGTATTTTTGTCGATTTTTATTGAATTTGAACTATATTTCAACGTTTTTTGATGGTTCTGAGCCACCAAACACACTTAAAGCATGCAGAATCGACTCAGAATAGGAAAAGGAGACGTTTAGGTAAATTTTATGCATTCTGGCGTTCGTAGATACAAGAAAACTGTTAAAATTCTTCAGAAACGTCACTTTTGAAGTGTTTTCTTGTACTTTTAAGCCAATCAGATACCCTACGGGCTCGGAAAGTGCAACGAAACCATCAAATTTTAGCTAGAAACTGTATTTTTGTCGATTTTTATTGAATTTGAACTATATTTCAACGTTTTTTGTTTTGATGGTTCTGAGCCACCAAACACACTTAAAGCATGCAGAATCGACTCAGAATAGGAAAAGGAGACGTTTAGGTCAATTTTATGCATTCTGGCGTTCGTAGATACAAGAAAACTGTTAAAATTCTTCAGAAACATCACTTTTGAAGTGTTTTCTTGTACTTTTAAGCCAATCAGATACCCTACGGGCTCGGAAAGTGCAACGAAACCATCATATTTTAGCTAGAAACTGTATTTTTGTCGATTTTTATTTTATTTGAACTATATTTCAACGTTTTTTGATGGTTCTGAGCCACCAAACACACTTAAAGCATGCAGAATCGACTCAGAATAGGAAAAGGAGACGTTTAGGTAAATTTTATGCATTCTGGCGTTCGTAGATACAAGAAAACTGTTAAAATTCTTCAGAAACGTCACTTTTGAAGTGTTTTCTTGTACTTTTAAGCCAATCAGATACCCTACGGGCTCGGAAAGTGCAACGAAACCATCAAATTTTAGCTAGAAACTGTATTTTTGTCGATTTTTATTGAATTTGAACTATATTTCAAAGTTTTTTGATGGTTCTGAGCCACCAAACACATTTAAAGCATACAGAATCGACTCAGAATAGGAAAAGGAGACGTTTAGGTCAATTTTATGCATTCTGGCGTTCGTAGATACAAGAAAACTGTTAAAATTCTTCAGAAACGTCACTTTTGAAGTGTTTTCTTGTACTTTTAAGCCAATCAGATACCCTACGGGCTCGGAAAGTGCAACGAAACCATCAAATTTTAGCTAGAAACTGTATTTTTGTCGATTTTTATTGAATTTGAACTATATTTCAACGTTTTTTGATGGTTCTGAGCCACCAAACACACTTAAAGCATGCAGAATCGACTCAGAATAGGAAAAGGAGACGTTTAGGTCAATTTTATGCATTCTGGCGTTCGTAGATACAAGAAAACTGTTAAAATTCTTCAGAAACGTCACTTTTGAAGTGTTTTCTTGTACTTTTAAGCCAATCAGATACCCTACGGGCTCGGAAAGTGCAACGAAACCATCAAATTTTAGCTAGAAACTGTATTTTTGTCGATTTTTATTGAATTTGAACTATATTTCAACGTTTTTTGATGGTTCTGAGCCACCAAACACACTTAAAGCATGCAGAATCGACTCAGAATAGGAAAAGGAGACGTTTAGGTCAATTTTATGCATTCTGGCGTTCGTAGATACAAGAAAACTGTTAAAATTCTTCAGAAACGTCACTTTTGAAGTGTTTTCTTGTACTTTTAAGCCAATCAGATACCCTACGGGCTCGGAAAGTGCAACGAAACCATCAAATTTTAGCTAGAAACTGTATTTTTGTCGATTTTTATTGAATTTGAACTATATTTCAACGTTTTTTGATGGTTCTGAGCCACCAAACACACTTAAAGCATGCAGAATCGACTCAGAATAGGAAAAGGAGACCTTTAGGTCAATTTTATGCATTCTGGCGTTCGTAGATACAAGAAAACTGTTAAAATTCTTCAGAAACGTCACTTTTGAAGTGTTTTCTTGTACTTTTAAGCCAATCAGATACCCTACGGGCTCGGAAAGTGCAACGAAACCATAAAATTTTAGCTAGAAACTGTATTTTTGTCGATTTTTATTGAATTTGAACTATATTTCAACGTTTTTTGATGGTTCTGAGCCACCAAACACACTTAAAGCATGCAGAATCGACTCAGAATAGGAAAAGGAGACGTTTAGGACAATTTTATGCATTCTGGCGTTCGTAGATACAAGAAAACTGTTAAAATTCTTCAGAAACGTCACTTTTGAAGTGTTTTCTTGTACTTTTAAGCCAATCAGATACCCTACGGGCTCGGAAAGTGCAACGAAACCATCAAATTTTAGCTAGAAACTGTATTTTTGTCGATTTTTATTGAATTTGAACTATATTTCAACGTTTTTTGATGGTTCTGAACCACCAAACACACTTAAAGCATGCAGAATCGACTCAGAATAGGAAAAGGAGACGTTTAGGTCAATTTTATGCATTCTGGCGTTCGTAGATACAAGAAAACTGTTAAAATTCTTCAGAAACGTCACTTTTGAAGTGTTTTCTTGTACTTTTAAGCCAATCAGATACCCTACGGGCTCGGAAAGTGCAACGAAACCATCAAATTTTAGCTAGAAACTGTATTTTTGTCGATTTTTATTGAATTTGAACTATATTTCAACGTTTTTTGATGGTTCTGAGCCACCAAACACACTTAAAGCATGCAGAATCGACTCAGAATAGGAAAAGGAGACGTTTAGGTCAATTTTATGCATTCTGGCGTTCGTAGATACAAGAAAACTGTTAAAATTCTTCAGAAACGTCACTTTTGAAGTGTTTTCTTGTACTTTTAAGCCAATCAGATACCCTACGGGCTCGGAATGTGCAACGAAACCATCAAATTTTAGCTAGAAACTGTATTTTTGTCGATTTTTATTGAATTTGAACTATATTTCAACGTTTTTTGATGGTTCTGAGCCACCAAACACACTTAAAGCATGCAGAATCGACTCAGAATAGGAAAAGGAGACGTTTAGGTCAATTTTATGCATTCTGGCGTTCGTAGATACAAGAAAACTGTTAAAATTCTTCAGAAACGTCACTTTTGAAGTGTTTTCTTGTAATTTTAAGCCAATCAGATACCCTACGGGCTCGGAAAGTGCAACGAAACCATCAAATTTTAGCTAGAAACTGTATTTTTGTCGATTTTTATTGAATTTGAACTATATTTCAACGTTTTTTGATGGTTCTGAGCCACCAAACACACTTAAAGCATGCAGAATCGACTCAGAATAGGAAAAGGAGACGTTTAGGTCAATTTTATGCATTCTGGCGTTCGTAGATACAAGAAAACTGTTAAAATTCTTCAGAAACGTCACTTTTGAAGTGTTTTCTTGTACTTTTAAGCCAATCAGATACCCTACGGGCTCGGAAAGTGCAACGAAACCATCAAATTTTAGCTAGAAACTGTATTTTTGTCGATTTTTATTGAATTTGAACTATATTTCAACGTTTTTTGATGGTTCTGAGCCACCAAACACACTTAAAGCATGCAGAATCGACTCAGAATAGGAAAAGGAGACGTTTAGGTCAATTTTATGCATTCTGGCGTTCGTAGATACAAGAAAACTGTTAAAATTCTTCAGAAACGTCACTTTTGAAGTGTTTTCTTGTACTTTTAAGCCAATCAGATACCCTACGGGCTCGGAAAGTGCAACGAAACCATCAAATTTTAGCTAGAAACTGTATTTTTGTCGATTTTTATTGAATTTGAACTATATTTCAACGTTTTTTGATGGTTCTGAGCCACCAAACACACTTAAAGCATGCAGAATCGACTCAGAATAGGAAAAGGAGACGTTTAGGTCAATTTTATGCATTCTGGCGTTCGTAGATACAAGAAAACTGTTAAAATTCTTCAGAAACGTCACTTTTGAAGTGTTTTCTTGTACTTTTAAGCCAATCAGATACCCTACGGGCTCGGAAAGTGCAACGAAACCATCAAATTTTAGCTAGAAACTGTATTTTTGTCGATTTTTATTGAATTTGAACTATATTTCAACGTTTTTTGATGGTTCTGAGCCACCAAACACACTTAAAGCATGCAGAATCGACTCAGAATAGGAAAAGGAGACGTTTAGGTCAATTTTATGCATTCTGGCGTTCGTAGATACAAGAAAACTGTTAAAATTCTTCAGAAACGTCACTTTTGAAGTGTTTTCTTGTACTTTTAAGCCAATCAGATACCCTACGGGCTCGGAAAGTGCAACGAAACCATCAAATTTTAGCTAGAAACTGTATTTTTGTCGATTTTTATTGAATTTGAACTATATTTCAACGTTTTTTGATGGTTCTGAGCCACCAAACACACTTAAAGCATGCAGAATAGACTCAGAATAGGAAAAGGAGACGTTTAGGTCAATTTTATGCATTCTGGCGTTCGTAGATACAAGAAAACTGTTAAAATTCTTCAGAAACGTCACTTTTGAAGTGTTTTCTTGTACTTTTAAGCCAATCAGATACCCTACGGGCTCGGAAAGTGCAACGAAACCATCAAATTTTAGCTAGAAACTGTATTTTTGTCGATTTTTATTGAATTTGAACTATATTTCAACGTTTTTTGATGGTTCTGAGCCACCAAACACACTTAAAGCATGCAGAATCGACTCAGAATAGGAAAAGGAGACGTTTAGGTCAATTTTATGCATACTGGCGTTCGTAGATACAAGAAAACTGTTAAAATTCTTCAGAAACGTCACTTTTGAAGTGTTTTCTTGTACTTTTAAGCCAATCAGATACCCTACGGGCTCGGAAAGTGCAACAAAACAATCAAATTTTAGCTAGAAACTGTATTTTTGTCGATTTTTATTGAATTTGAACTATATTTCAACGTTTTTTGATGGTTCTGAGCCACCAAACACACTTAAAGCATGCAGAATCGACTCAGAATAGGAAAAGGAGACGTTTAGGTCAATTTTATGCATTCTGGCGTTCGTAGATACAAGAAAACTGTTAAAATTCTTCAGAAACGTCACTTTTGAAGTGTTTTCTTGTACTTTTAAGCCAATCAGATACCCTACGGGCTCGGAAAGTGCAACGAAACCATCAAATTTTAGCTAGAAACTGTATTTTTGTCGATTTTTATTGAATTTGAACTATATTTCAACGTTTTTTGATGGTTCTGAGCCACCAAACACACTTAAAGCATGCAGAATCGACTCAGAATAGGAAAAGGAGACGTTTAGGTCAATTTTATGCATTCTGGCGTTCGTAGATACAAGAAAACTGTTAAAATTCTTCAGAAACGTCACTTTTGAAGTGTTTTCTTGTACTTTTAAGCCAATCAGATACCCTACGGGCTCGGAAAGTGCAACGAAACCATCAAATTTTAGCTAGAAACTGTATTTTTGTCGATTTTTATTGAATTTGAACTATATTTCAACGTTTTTTGATGGTTCTGAGCCACCAAACACACTTAAAGCATGCAGAATCGACTCAGAATAGGAAAAGGAGACGTTTAGGTCAATTTTATGCATTCTGGCGTTCGTAGATACAAGAAAACTGTTAAAATTCTTCAGAAACGTCACTTTTGAAGTGTTTTCTTGTACTTTTAAGCCAATCAGATACCCTACGGGCTCGGAAAGTGCAACGAAACCATCAAATTTTAGCTAGAAACTGTATTTTTGTCGAATTTTACTGAATTTGAACTATATTTCAAAGTTTTTTGATGGTTCTGAGCCACCAAACACACTTAAAGCATGCAGAATCGACTCAGAATAGGAAAAGGAGACGTTTAGGTCAATTTTATGCATTCTGGCGTTCGTAGATACAAGAAAACTGTTAAAATTCTTCAGAAACGTCACTTTTGAAGTGTTTTCTTGTACTTTTAAGCCAATCAGATACCCAACGGGCTCGGAAAGTGCAACGAAACCATCAAATTTTAGCTAGAAACTGTATTTTTGTCGATTTTTATTGAATTTGAACTATATTTCAACGTTTTTTGATGGTTCTGAGCCATAAACACACTTAAAGCATGCAGAATCGACTCAGAATAGGAAAAGGAGACGTTTAGGTCAATTTAATGCATTCTGGCGTTCGTAGATACAAGAAAACTGTTAAAATTCTTCAGAAACGTCACTTTTGAAGTGTTTTCTTGTACTTTTAAGCCAATCAGATACCCTACGGGCTCGGAAAGTGCAACGAAACCATCAAATTTTAGCTAGAAACTGTATTTTTGTCGATTTTTATTGAATTTGAACTATATTTCAACGTTTTTTGATGGTTCTGAGCCACCAAACACACTTAAAGCATGCAGAATCGACTCAGAATAGGAAAAGGAGACGTTTAGGTCAATTTAATGCATTCTGGCGTTCGTAGATACAAGAAAACTGTTAAAATTCTTCAGAAACGTCACTTTTGAAGTGTTTTCTTGTACTTTTAAGCCAATCAGATACCCTACGGGCTCGGAAAGTGCAACGAAACCATCAAATTTTAGCTAGAAACTGTATTTTTGTCGATTTTTATTGAATTTGAACTACATTTCAACGTTTTTTGATGGTTCTGAGCCACCAAACACACTTAAAGCATGCAGAATCGACTCAGAATAGGAAAAGGAGACGTTTAGGTCAATTTTATGCATTCTGGCGTTCGTAGATACCAGAAAACTGTTAAAATTCTTCAGAAACGTCACTTTTGAAGTGTTTTCTTGTACTTTTAAGCCCATCAGATACCCTACGGGCTCGGAAAGTGCAACGAAACCATCAAATTTTAGCTAGAAACTGTATTTTTGTCGATTTTTATTGAATTTGAACTATATTTCAACGTTTTTTGATGGTTCTGAGCCACCAAACACACTTAAAGCATGCAGAATCGACTCAGAATAGGAAAAGGAGACGTTTAGGTCAATTTTATGCATTCTGGCGTTCGTAGATACAAGAAAACTGTTAAAATTCTTCAGAAACGTCACTTTTGAAGTGTTTTCTTGTACTTTTAACCCAATCAGATACCCAACGGGCTCGGAAAGTGCAACGAAACCATCAAATTTTAGCTAGAAACTGTATTTTTGTCGATTTTTATTGAATTTGAACTATATTTCAACGTTTTTTGATGGTTCTGAGCCACCAAACACACTTAAAGCATGCAGAATCGACTCAGAATAGGAAAAGGAGACGTTTAGGTCAATTGTATGCATTCTGGCGTTCGTAGATACAAGAAAACTGTTAAAATTCTTCAGAAACGTCACTTTTGAAGTGTTTTCTTGTACTTTTAAGCCAATCAGATACCCTACGGGCTCGGAAAGTGCAACGAAACCATCAAATTTTAGCTAGAAACTGTATTTTTGTCGATTTTTATTGAATTTGAACTATATTTCAACGTTTTTTGATGGTTCTGAGCCACCAAACACACTTAAAGCATGCAGAATCGACTCAGAATAGGAAAAGGAGACGTTTAGGTCAATTTTATGCATTCTGGCGTTCGTAGATACAAGAAAACTGTTAAAATTCTTCAGAAACGTCACTTTTGAAGTGTTTTCTTGTACTTTTAAGCCAATCAGATACCCTACGGGCTCGGAAAGTGCAACGAAACCATCAAATTTTAGCTAGAAACTGTATTTTTGTCGATTTTTATTGAATTTGAACTATATTTCAACGTTTTTTGATGGTTCTGAGCCACCAAACACACTTAAAGCATGCAGAATCGACTCAGAATAGGAAAAGGAGACGTTTAGGTCAATTTTATGCATTCTGGCGTTCGTAGATACAAGAAAACTGTTAAAATTCTTCAGAAACGTCACTTTTGAAGTGTTTTCTTGTACTTTTAAGCCAATCAGATACCCTACGGGCTCGGAAAGTGCAACGAAACCATCAAATTTTAGCTAGAAACTGTATTTTTGTCGATTTTTATTGAATTTGAACTATATTTCAACGTTTTTTGATGGTTCTGAGCCACGAAACACACTTAAAGCATGCAGAATCGACTCAGAATAGGAAAAGGAGACGTTTAGGTCAATTTTATGCATTCTGGCGTTCGTAGATACAAGAAAACTGTTAAAATTCTTCAGAAACGTCACTTTTGAAGTGTTTTCTTGTACTTTTAAGCCAATCAGATACCCTACGGGCTCGGAAAGTGCAACGAAACCATCAAATTTTAGCTAGAAACTGTATTTTTGTCGATTTTTATTGAATTTGAACTATATTTCAACGTTTTTTGATGGTTCTGAGCCACCAAACACACTTAAAGCATGCAGAATCGACTCAGAATAGGAAAAGGAGACGTTTAGGTCAATTTAATGCATTCTGGCGTTCGTAGATACAAGGAAACTGTTAAAATTCTTCAGAAACGTCACTTTTGAAGTGTTTTCTTGTACTTTTAAGCCAATCAGATACCCTACGGGCTCGGAAAGTGCAACGAAACCATCAAATTTTAGCTAGAAACTGTATTTTTGTCGATTTTTATTGAATTTGAACTATATTTCAACGTTTTTTGATGGTTCTGAGCCACCAAACACACTTAAAGCATGCAGAATCGACTCAGAATAGGAAAAGGAGACGTTTAGGTCAATTTTATGCATTCTGGCGTTCGTAGATACAAGAAAACTGTTAAAATTCTTCAGAAACGTCACTTTTGAAGTGTTTTCTTGTACTTTTAAGCCAATCAGATACCCTACGGGCTCGGAAAGTGCAACGAAACCATCAAATTTTAGCTAGAAACTGTATTTTTGTCGATTTTTATTGAATTTGAACTATATTTCAACGTTTTTTGATGGTTCTGAGCCACCAAACACACTTAAAGCATGCAGAATCGACTCAGAATAGGAAAAGGAGACGTTTAGGTCAATTTTATGCATTCTGGCGTTCGTAGATACAAGAAAACTGTTAAAATTCTTCAGAAACGTCACTTTTGAAGTGTTTTCTTGTACTTTTAAGCCAATCAGATACCCTACGGGCTCGGAAAGTGCAACGAAACCATCAAATTTTAGCTAGAAACTGTATTTTTGTCGATTTTTATTGAATTTGAACTATATTTCAACGTTTTTTGATGGTTCTGAGCCACCAAACACACTTAAAGCATGCAGAATCGACTCAGAATAGGAAAAGGAGACGTTTAGGTCAATTTTATGCATTCTGGCGTTCGTAGATACAAGAAAACTGTTAAAATTCTTCAGAAACGTCACTTTTGAAGTGTTTTCTTGTACTTTTAAGCCAATCAGATACCCTACGGGCTCGGAAAGTGCAACGAAACCATCAAATTTTAGCTAGAAACTGAATTTTTGTCGATTTTTATTGAATTTGAACTATATTTCAACGTTTTTTGATGGTTCTGAGCCACCAAACACACTTAAAGCATGCAGAATCGACTCAGAATAGGAAAAGGAGACGTTTAGGTCAATTTAATGCATTCTGGCGTTCGTAGATACAAGAAAACTGTTAAAATTCTTCAGAAACGTCACATTTGAAGTGTTTTCTTGTACTTTTAAGCCAATCAGATACCCTACGGGCTCGGAAAGTGCAACGAAACCAACAAATTTTAGCTAGAAACTGTATTTTTGTCGATTTTTATTGAATTTGAACTACATTTCAACGTTTTTTGATGGTTCTGAGCCACCAAACACACTTAAAGCATGCAGAATCGACTCAGAATAGGAAAAGGAGACGTTTAGGTCAATTTTATGCATTCTGGCGTTCGTAGATACCAGAAAACTGTTAAAATTCTTCAGAAACGTCACTTTTGAAGTGTTTTCTTGTACTTTTAAGCCAATCAGATACCCTACGGGCTCGGAAAGTGCAACGAAACCATCAAATTTTAGCTAGAAACTGTATTTTTGTCGAATTTTACTGAATTTGAACTATATTTCAAAGTTTTTTGATGGTTCTGAGCCACCAAACACACTTAAAGCATGCAGAATCGACTCAGAATAGGAAAAGGAGACGTTTAGGTCAATTTTATGCATTCTGGCGTTCGTAGATACAAGAAAACTGTTAAAATTCTTCAGAAACGTCACTTTTGAAGTGTTTTCTTGTACTTTTAAGCCAATCAGATACCCAACGGGCTCGGAAAGTGCAACGAAACCATCAAATTTTAGCTAGAAACTGTATTTTTGTCGATTTTTATTGAATTTGAACTATATTTCAACGTTTTTTGATGGTTCTGAGCCATAAACACACTTAAAGCATGCAGAATCGACTCAGAATAGGAAAAGGAGACGTTTAGGTCAATTTAATGCATTCTGGCGTTCGTAGATACAAGAAAACTGTTAAAATTCTTCAGAAACGTCACTTTTGAAGTGTTTTCTTGTACTTTTAAGCCAATCAGATACCCTACGGGCTCGGAAAGTGCAACGAAACCATCAAATTTTAGCTAGAAACTGTATTTTTGTCGATTTTTATTGAATTTGAACTATATTTCAACGTTTTTTGATGGTTCTGAGCCACCAAACACACTTAAAGCATGCAGAATCGACTCAGAATAGGAAAAGGAGACGTTTAGGTCAATTTAATGCATTCTGGCGTTCGTAGATACAAGAAAACTGTTAAAATTCTTCAGAAACGTCACTTTTGAAGTGTTTTCTTGTACTTTTAAGCCAATCAGATACCCTACGGGCTCGGAAAGTGCAACGAAACCATCAAATTTTAGCTAGAAACTGTATTTTTGTCGATTTTTATTGAATTTGAACTACATTTCAACGTTTTTTGATGGTTCTGAGCCACCAAACACACTTAAAGCATGCAGAATCGACTCAGAATAGGAAAAGGAGACGTTTAGGTCAATTTTATGCATTCTGGCGTTCGTAGATACCAGAAAACTGTTAAAATTCTTCAGAAACGTCACTTTTGAAGTGTTTTCTTGTACTTTTAAGCCCATCAGATACCCTACGGGCTCGGAAAGTGCAACGAAACCATCAAATTTTAGCTAGAAACTGTATTTTTGTCGATTTTTATTGAATTTGAACTATATTTCAACGTTTTTTGATGGTTCTGAGCCACCAAACACACTTAAAGCATGCAGAATCGACTCAGAATAGGAAAAGGAGACGTTTAGGTCAATTTTATGCATTCTGGCGTTCGTAGATACAAGAAAACTGTTAAAATTCTTCAGAAACGTCACTTTTGAAGTGTTTTCTTGTACTTTTAACCCAATCAGATACCCAACGGGCTCGGAAAGTGCAACGAAACCATCAAATTTTAGCTAGAAACTGTATTTTTGTCGATTTTTATTGAATTTGAACTATATTTCAACGTTTTTTGATGGTTCTGAGCCACCAAACACACTTAAAGCATGCAGAATCGACTCAGAATAGGAAAAGGAGACGTTTAGGTCAATTGTATGCATTCTGGCGTTCGTAGATACAAGAAAACTGTTAAAATTCTTCAGAAACGTCACTTTTGAAGTGTTTTCTTGTACTTTTAAGCCAATCAGATACCCTACGGGCTCGGAAAGTGCAACGAAACCATCAAATTTTAGCTAGAAACTGTATTTTTGTCGATTTTTATTGAATTTGAACTATATTTCAACGTTTTTTGATGGTTCTGAGCCACCAAACACACTTAAAGCATGCAGAATCGACTCAGAATAGGAAAAGGAGACGTTTAGGTCAATTTTTGCATTCTGGCGTTCGTAGATACAAGAAAACTGTTAAAATTCTTCAGAAACGTCACTTTTGAAGTGTTTTCTTGTACTTTTAAGCCAATCAGATACCCTACGGGCTCGGAAAGTGCAACGAAACCATCAAATTTTAGCTAGAAACTGTATTTTTGTCGATTTTTATTGAATTTGAACTATATTTCAACGTTTTTTGATGGTTCTGAGCCACCAAACACACTTAAAGCATGCAGAATCGACTCAGAATAGGAAAAGGAGACGTTTAGGTCAATTTTATGCATTCTGGCGTTCGTAGATACAAGAAAACTGTTAAAATTCTTCAGAAACGTCACTTTTGAAGTGTTTTCTTGTACTTTTAAGCCAATCAGATACCCTACGGGCTCGGAAAGTGCAACGAAACCATCAAATTTTAGCTAGAAACTGTATTTTTGTCGATTTTTATTGAATTTGAACTATATTTCAACGTTTTTTGATGGTTCTGAGCCACGAAACACACTTAAAGCATGCAGAATCGACTCAGAATAGGAAAAGGAGACGTTTAGGTCAATTTTATGCATTCTGGCGTTCGTAGATACAAGAAAACTGTTAAAATTCTTCAGAAACGTCACTTTTGAAGTGTTTTCTTGTACTTTTAAGCCAATCAGATACCCTACGGGCTCGGAAAGTGCAACGAAACCATCAAATTTTAGCTAGAAACTGTATTTTTGTCGATTTTTATTGAATTTGAACTATATTTCAACGTTTTTTGATGGTTCTGAGCCACCAAACACACTTAAAGCATGCAGAATCGACTCAGAATAGGAAAAGGAGACGTTTAGGTCAATTTAATGCATTCTGGCGTTCGTAGATACAAGGAAACTGTTAAAATTCTTCAGAAACGTCACTTTTGAAGTGTTTTCTTGTACTTTTAAGCCAATCAGATACCCTACGGGCTCGGAAAGTGCAACGAAACCATCAAATTTTAGCTAGAAACTGTATTTTTGTCGATTTTTATTGAATTTGAACTATATTTCAACGTTTTTTGATGGTTCTGAGCCACCAAACACACTTAAAGCATGCAGAATCGACTCAGAATAGGAAAAGGAGACGTTTAGGTCAATTTTATGCATTCTGGCGTTCGTAGATACAAGAAAACTGTTAAAATTCTTCAGAAACGTCACTTTTGAAGTGTTTTCTTGTACTTTTAAGCCAATCAGATACCCTACGGGCTCGGAAAGTGCAACGAAACCATCAAATTTTAGCTAGAAACTGTATTTTTGTCGATTTTTATTGAATTTGAACTATATTTCAACGTTTTTTGATGGTTCTGAGCCACCAAACACACTTAAAGCATGCAGAATCGACTCAGAATAGGAAAAGGAGACGTTTAGGTCAATTTTATGCATTCTGGCGTTCGTAGATACAAGAAAACTGTTAAAATTCTTCAGAAACGTCACTTTTGAAGTGTTTTCTTGTACTTTTAAGCCAATCAGATACCCTACGGGCTCGGAAAGTGCAACGAAACCATCAAATTTTAGCTAGAAACTGTATTTTTGTCGATTTTTATTGAATTTGAACTATATTTCAACGTTTTTTGATGGTTCTGAGCCACCAAACACACTTAAAGCATGCAGAATCGACTCAGAATAGGAAAAGGAGACGTTTAGGTCAATTTTATGCATTCTGGCGTTCGTAGATACAAGAAAACTGTTAAAATTCTTCAGAAACGTCACTTTTGAAGTGTTTTCTTGTACTTTTAAGCCAATCAGATACCCTACGGGCTCGGAAAGTGCAACGAAACCATCAAATTTTAGCTAGAAACTGAATTTTTGTCGATTTTTATTGAATTTGAACTATATTTCAACGTTTTTTGATGGTTCTGAGCCACCAAACACACTTAAAGCATGCAGAATCGACTCAGAATAGGAAAAGGAGACGTTTAGGTCAATTTAATGCATTCTGGCGTTCGTAGATACAAGAAAACTGTTAAAATTCTTCAGA
This sequence comes from Zophobas morio, assembly GCF_036711695.1. Taxonomy (NCBI): domain Eukaryota; kingdom Metazoa; phylum Arthropoda; class Insecta; order Coleoptera; family Tenebrionidae; genus Zophobas; species Zophobas morio. The sequence goes on along the minus strand of NW_026972403.1, from coordinate 66,527 downwards.
AACGTCACATTTGAAGTGTTTTCTTGTACTTTTAAGCCAATCAGATACCCTACGGGCTCGGAAAGTGCAACGAAACCAACAAATTTTAGCTAGAAACTGTATTTTTGTCGATTTTTATTGAATTTGAACTACATTTCAACGTTTTTTGATGGTTCTGAGCCACCAAACACACTTAAAGCATGCAGAATCGACTCAGAATAGGAAAAGGAGACGTTTAGGTCAATTTTATGCATTCTGGCGTTCGTAGATACCAGAAAACTGTTAAAATTCTTCAGAAACGTCACTTTTGAAGTGTTTTCTTGTACTTTTAAGCCAATCAGATACCCTACGGGCTCGGAAAGTGCAACGAAACCATCAAATTTTAGCTAGAAACTGTATTTTTGTCGATTTTTATTGAATTTGAACTATATTTCAACGTTTTTTGATGGTTCTGAGCCACCAAACACACTTAAAGCATGCAGAATCGAGTCAGAATAGGAAAAGGAGACGTTTAGGTCAATTTTATGCATTCTGGCGTTCGTAGATACAAGAAAACTGTTAAAATTCTTCAGAAACGTCACTTTTGAAGTGTTTTCTTGTACTTTTAACCCAATCAGATACCCTACGGGCTCGGAAAGTGCAACGAAACCATCAAATTTTAGCTAGAAACTGTATTTTTGTCGATTTTTATTGAATTTGAACTATATTTCAACGTTTTTTGATGGTTCTGAGCCACCAAACACACTTAAAGCATGCAGAATCGACTCAGAATAGGAAAAGGAGACGTTTAGGTCAATTTTATGCATTCTGGCGTTCGTTGATACAAGAAAACTGTTAAAATTCTTCAGAAACGTCACTTTTGAAGTGTTTTCTTGTACTTTTAAGCCAATCAGATACCCTACGGGCTCGGAAAGTGCAACGAAACCATCAAATTTTAGCTAGAAACTGTATTTTTGTCGATTTTTATTGAATTTGAACTATATTTCAACGTTTTTTGATGGTTCTGAACCACCAAACACACTTAAAGCATGCAGAATCGACTCAGAATAGGAAAAGGAGAGGTTTAGGTCAATTTTATGCATTCTGGCGTTCGTAGATACAAGAAAACTGTTAAAATTCTTCAGAAACGTCACTTTTGAAGTGTTTTCTTGTACTTTTAAATCAATCAGATACCCTACGGGCTCGGAAAGTGCAACGAAACCATCAAATTTTAGCTAGAAACTGTATTTTTGTCGATTTTTATTGAATTTGAACTACATTTCAACGTTTTTTGATGGTTCTGAGCCACCAAACACACTTAAAGCATGCAGAATCGACTCAGAATAGGAAAAGGAGACGTTTAGGTCAATTTTATGCATTCTGGCGTTCGTAGATACCAGAAAACTGTTAAAATTCTTCAGAAACGTCACTTTTGAAGTGTTTTCTTGTACTTTTAAGCCAATCAGATACCCAACGGGCTCGGAAAGTGCAACGAAACCATCAAATTTTAGCTAGAAACTGTATTTTTGTCGATTTTTATTGAATTTGAACTATATTTCAACGTTTTTTGATGGTTCTGAGCCACCAAACACACTTAAGGCATGCAGAATCGACTCAGAATAGGAAAAGGAGACGTTTAGGTCAATTTTAAGCATTCTGGCGTTCGTAGATACAAGAAAACTGTTAAAATTCTTCAGAAACGTCACTTTTGAAGTGTTTTCTTGTACTTTTAAGCCAATCAGATACCCTACGGGCTCGGAAAGTGCAACGAAACCATCAAATTTTAGCTAGAAACTGTATTTTTGTCGATTTTTATTGAATTTGAACTATATTTCAACGTTTTTTGATGGTTCTGAGCCACCAAACACACTTAAAGCATGCAGAATCGACTCAGAATAGGAAAAGGAGACGTTTAGGTCAATTTAATGCATTCTGGCGTTCGTAGATACAAGAAAACTGTTAAAATTCTTCAGAAACGTCACTTTTGAAGTGTTTTCTTGTACTTTTAAGCCAATCAGATACCCTACGGGCTCGGAAAGTGCAACGAAACCATCAAATTTTAGCTAGAAACTGTATTTTTGTCGATTTTTATTGAATTTGAACTATATTTCAACGTTTTTTGATGGTTCTGAGCCACCAAACACACTTGAAGCATGCAGAATCGACTCAGAATAGGAAAAGGAGACGTTTAGGTCAATTTAATGCATTCTGGCGTTCGTAGATACAAGAAAACTGTTAAAATTCTTCAGAAACGTCACTTTTGAAGTGTTTTCTTGTACTTTTAAGCCAATCAGATACCCTACGGGCTCGGAAAGTGCAACGAAACCATCAAATTTTAGCTAGAAACTGTATTTTTGTCGATTTTTATTGAATTTGAACTACATTTCAACGTTTTTTGATGGTTCTGAGCCACCAAACACACTTAAAGCATGCAGAATCGACTCAGAATAGGAAAAGGAGACGTTTAGGTCAATTTTATGCATTCTGGCGTTCGTAGATACCAGAAAACTGTTAAAATTCTTCAGAAACGTCACTTTTGAAGTGTTTTCTTGTACTTTTAAGCCCATCAGATACATTACGGGCTCGGAAAGTGCAACGAAACCATCAAATTTTAGCTAGAAACTGTATTTTTGTCGATTTTTATTGAATTTGAACTATATTTCAACGTTTTTTGATGGTTCTGAGCCACCAAACACACTTAAAGCATGCAGAATCGACTCAGAATAGGAAAAGGAGACGTTTAGGTCAATTTTATGCATTCTGGCGTTCGTAGATACAAGAAAACTGTTAAAATTCTTCAGAAACGTCACTTTTGAAGTGTTTTCTTGTACTTTTAACCCAATCAGATACCCTACGGGCTCGGAAAGTGCAACGAAACCATCAAATTTTAGCTAGAAACTGTATTTTTGTCGATTTTTATTGAATTTGAACTATATTTCAACGTTTTTTGATGGTTCTGAGCCACCAAACACACTTAAAGCATGCAGAATCGACTCAGAATAGGAAAAGGAGACGTTTAGGTCAATTGTATGCATTCTGGCGTTCGTAGATACAAGAAAACTGTTAAAATTCTTCAGAAACGTCACTTTTGAAGTGTTTTCTTGTACTTTTAAGCCAATCAGATACCCTACGGGCTCGGAAAGTGCAACGAAACCATCAAATTTTAGCTAGAAACTGTATTTTTGTCGATTTTTATTGAATTTGAACTATATTTCAACGTTTTTTGATGGTTCTGAGCCACCAAACACACTTAAAGCATGCAGAATCGACTCAGAATAGGAAAAGGAGACGTTTAGGTCAATTTTATGCATTCTGGCGTTCGTAGATACAAGAAAACTGTTAAAATTCTTCAGAAACGTCACTTTTGAAGTGTTTTCTTGTACTTTTAAGCCAATCAGATACCCTACGGGCTCGGAAAGTGCAACGAAACCATCAAATTTTAGCTAGAAACTGTATTTTTGTCGATTTTTATTGAATTTGAACTATATTTCAACGTTTTTTGATGGTTCTGAGCCACCAAACACACTTAAAGCATGCAGAATCGACTCAGAATAGGAAAAGGAGACGTTTAGGTCAATTTTATGCATTCTGGCGTTCGTAGATACAAGAAAACTGTTAAAATTCTTCAGAAACGTCACTTTTGAAGTGTTTTCTTGTACTTTTAAGCCAATCAGATACCCTACGGGCTCGGAAAGTGCAACGAAACCATCAAATTTTAGCTAGAAACTGTATTTTTGTCGATTTTTATTGAATTTGAACTATATTTCAACGTTTTTTGATGGTTCTGAGCCACGAAACACACTTAAAGCATGCAGAATCGACTCAGAATAGGAAAAGGAGACGTTTAGGTCAATTTTATGCATTCTGGCGTTCGTAGATACAAGAAAACTGTTAAAATTCTTCAGAAACGTCACTTTTGAAGTGTTTTCTTGTACTTTTAAGCCAATCAGATACCCTACGGGCTCGGAAAGTGCAACGAAACCATCAAATTTTAGCTAGAAACTGTATTTTTGTCGATTTTTATTGAATTTGAACTATATTTCAACGTTTTTTGATGGTTCTGAGCCACCAAACACACTTAAAGCATGCAGAATCGACTCAGAATAGGAAAAGGAGACGTTTAGGTCAATTTAATGCATTCTGGCGTTCGTAGATACAAGGAAACTGTTAAAATTCTTCAGAAACGTCACTTTTGAAGTGTTTTCTTGTACTTTTAAGCCAATCAGATACCCTACGGGCTCGGAAAGTGCAACGAAACCATCAAATTTTAGCTAGAAACTGTATTTTTGTCGATTTTTATTGAATTTGAACTATATTTCAACGTTTTTTGATGGTTCTGAGCCACCAAACACACTTAAAGCATGCAGAATCGACTCAGAATAGGAAAAGGAGACGTTTAGGTCAATTTTATGCATTCTGGCGTTCGTAGATACAAGAAAACTGTTAAAATTCTTCAGAAACGTCACTTTTGAAGTGTTTTCTTGTACTTTTAAGCCAATCAGATACCCTACGGGCTCGGAAAGTGCAACGAAACCATCAAATTTTAGCTAGAAACTGTATTTTTGTCGATTTTTATTGAATTTGAACTATATTTCAACGTTTTTTGATGGTTCTGAGCCACCAAACACACTTAAAGCATGCAGAATCGACTCAGAATAGGAAAAGGAGACGTTTAGGTCAATTTTATGCATTCTGGCGTTCGTAGATACAAGAAAACTGTTAAAATTCTTCAGAAACGTCACTTTTGAAGTGTTTTCTTGTACTTTTAAGCCAATCAGATACCCTACGGGCTCGGAAAGTGCAACGAAACCATCAAATTTTAGCTAGAAACTGTATTTTTGTCGATTTTTATTGAATTTGAACTATATTTCAACGTTTTTTGATGGTTCTGAGCCACCAAACACACTTAAAGCATGCAGAATCGACTCAGAATAGGAAAAGGAGACGTTTAGGTCAATTTTATGCATTCTGGCGTTCGTAGATACAAGAAAACTGTTAAAATTCTTCAGAAACGTCACTTTTGAAGTGTTTTCTTGTACTTTTAAGCCAATCAGATACCCTACGGGCTCGGAAAGTGCAACGAAACCATCAAATTTTAGCTAGAAACTGAATTTTTGTCGATTTTTATTGAATTTGAACTATATTTCAACGTTTTTTGATGGTTCTGAGCCACCAAACACACTTAAAGCATGCAGAATCGACTCAGAATAGGAAAAGGAGACGTTTAGGTCAATTTAATGCATTCTGGCGTTCGTAGATACAAGAAAACTGTTAAAATTCTTCAGAAACGTCACATTTGAAGTGTTTTCTTGTACTTTTAAGCCAATCAGATACCCTACGGGCTCGGAAAGTGCAACGAAACCAACAAATTTTAGCTAGAAACTGTATTTTTGTCGATTTTTATTGAATTTGAACTACATTTCAACGTTTTTTGATGGTTCTGAGCCACCAAACACACTTAAAGCATGCAGAATCGACTCAGAATAGGAAAAGGAGACGTTTAGGTCAATTTTATGCATTCTGGCGTTCGTAGATACCAGAAAACTGTTAAAATTCTTCAGAAACGTCACTTTTGAAGTGTTTTCTTGTACTTTTAAGCCAATCAGATACCCTACGGGCTCGGAAAGTGCAACGAAACCATCAAATTTTAGCTAGAAACTGTATTTTTGTCGATTTTTATTGAATTTGAACTATATTTCAACGTTTTTTGATGGTTCTGAGCCACCAAACACACTTAAAGCATGCAGAATCGACTCAGAATAGGAAAAGGAGACGTTTAGGTCAATTTTATGCATTCTGGCGTTCGTAGATACAAGAAAACTGTTAAAATTCTTCAGAAACGTCACTTTTGAAGTGTTTTCTTGTACTTTTAACCCAATCAGATACCCTACGGGCTCGGAAAGTGCAACGAAACCATCAAATTTTAGCTAGAAACTGTATTTTTGTCGATTTTTATTGAATTTGAACTATATTTCAACGTTTTTTGATGGTTCTGAGCCACCAAACACACTTAAAGCATGCAGAATCGACTCAGAATAGGAAAAGGAGACGTTTAGGTCAATTTTATGCATTCTGGCGTTCGTTGATACAAGAAAACTGTTAAAATTCTTCAGAAACGTCACTTTTGAAGTGTTTTCTTGTACTTTTAAGCCAATCAGATACCCTACGGGCTCGGAAAGTGCAACGAAACCATCAAATTTTAGCTAGAAACTGTATTTTTGTCGATTTTTATTGAATTTGAACTATATTTCAACGTTTTTTGATGGTTCTGAACCACCAAACACACTTAAAGCATGCAGAATCGACTCAGAATAGGAAAAGGAGAGGTTTAGGTCAATTTTATGCATTCTGGCGTTCGTAGATACAAGAAAACTGTTAAAATTCTTCAGAAACGTCACTTTTGAAGTGTTTTCTTGTACTTTTAAATCAATCAGATACCCTACGGGCTCGGAAAGTGCAACGAAACCATCAAATTTTAGCTAGAAACTGTATTTTTGTCGATTTTTATTGAATTTGAACTACATTTCAACGTTTTTTGATGGTTCTGAGCCACCAAACACACTTAAAGCATGCAGAATCGACTCAGAATAGGAAAAGGAGACGTTTAGGTCAATTTTATGCATTCTGGCGTTCGTAGATACCAGAAAACTGTTAAAATTCTTCAGAAACGTCACTTTTGAAGTGTTTTCTTGTACTTTTAAGCCAATCAGATACCCAACGGGCTCGGAAAGTGCAACGAAACCATCAAATTTTAGCTAGAAACTGTATTTTTGTCGATTTTTATTGAATTTGAACTACATTTCAACGTTTTTTGATGGTTCTGAGCCACCAAACACACTTAAAGCATGCAGAATCGACTCAGAATAGGAAAAGGAGACGTTTAGGTCAATTTTATGCATTCTGGCGTTCGTAGATACCAGAAAACTGTTAAAATTCTTCAGAAACGTCACTTTTGAAGTGTTTTCTTGTACTTTTAAGCCCATCAGATACATTACGGGCTCGGAAAGTGCAACGAAACCATCAAATTTTAGCTAGAAACTGTATTTTTGTCGATTTTTATTGAATTTGAACTATATTTCAACGTTTTTTGATGGTTCTGAGCCACCAAACACACTTAAAGCATGCAGAATCGACTCAGAATAGGAAAAGGAGACGTTTAGGTCAATTTTATGCATTCTGGCGTTCGTAGATACAAGAAAACTGTTAAAATTCTTCAGAAACGTCACTTTTGAAGTGTTTTCTTGTACTTTTAACCCAATCAGATACCCTACGGGCTCGGAAAGTGCAACGAAACCATCAAATTTTAGCTAGAAACTGTATTTTTGTCGATTTTTATTGAATTTGAACTATATTTCAACGTTTTTTGATGGTTCTGAGCCACCAAACACACTTAAAGCATGCAGAATCGACTCAGAATAGGAAAAGGAGACGTTTAGGTCAATTGTATGCATTCTGGCGTTCGTAGATACAAGAAAACTGTTAAAATTCTTCAGAAACGTCACTTTTGAAGTGTTTTCTTGTACTTTTAAGCCAATCAGATACCCTACGGGCTCGGAAAGTGCAACGAAACCATCAAATTTTAGCTAGAAACTGTATTTTTGTCGATTTTTATTGAATTTGAACTATATTTCAACGTTTTTTGATGGTTCTGAGCCACCAAACACACTTAAAGCATGCAGAATCGACTCAGAATAGGAAAAGGAGACGTTTAGGTCAATTTTATGCATTCTGGCGTTCGTAGATACAAGAAAACTGTTAAAATTCTTCAGAAACGTCACTTTTGAAGTGTTTTCTTGTACTTTTAAGCCAATCAGATACCCTACGGGCTCGGAAAGTGCAACGAAACCATCAAATTTTAGCTAGAAACTGTATTTTTGTCGATTTTTATTGAATTTGAACTATATTTCAACGTTTTTTGATGGTTCTGAGCCACCAAACACACTTAAAGCATGCAGAATCGACTCAGAATAGGAAAAGGAGACGTTTAGGTCAATTTTATGCATTCTGGCGTTCGTAGATACAAGAAAACTGTTAAAATTCTTCAGAAACGTCACTTTTGAAGTGTTTTCTTGTACTTTTAAGCCAATCAGATACCCTACGGGCTCGGAAAGTGCAACGAAACCATCAAATTTTAGCTAGAAACTGTATTTTTGTCGATTTTTATTGAATTTGAACTATATTTCAACGTTTTTTGATGGTTCTGAGCCACGAAACACACTTAAAGCATGCAGAATCGACTCAGAATAGGAAAAGGAGACGTTTAGGTCAATTTTATGCATTCTGGCGTTCGTAGATACAAGAAAACTGTTAAAATTCTTCAGAAACGTCACTTTTGAAGTGTTTTCTTGTACTTTTAAGCCAATCAGATACCCTACGGGCTCGGAAAGTGCAACGAAACCATCAAATTTTAGCTAGAAACTGTATTTTTGTCGATTTTTATTGAATTTGAACTATATTTCAACGTTTTTTGATGGTTCTGAGCCACCAAACACACTTAAAGCATGCAGAATCGACTCAGAATAGGAAAAGGAGACGTTTAGGTCAATTTTATGCATTCTGGCGTTCGTAGATACAAGAAAACTGTTAAAATTCTTCAGAAACGTCACTTTTGAAGTGTTTTCTTGTACTTTTAAGCCAATCAGATACCCTACGGGCTCGGAAAGTGCAACGAAACCATCAAATTTTAGCTAGAAACTGAATTTTTGTCGATTTTTATTGAATTTGAACTATATTTCAACGTTTTTTGATGGTTCTGAGCCACCAAACACACTTAAAGCATGCAGAATCGACTCAGAATAGGAAAAGGAGACGTTTAGGTCAATTTAATGCATTCTGGCGTTCGTAGATACAAGAAAACTGTTAAAATTCTTCAGAAACGTCACATTTGAAGTGTTTTCTTGTACTTTTAAGCCAATCAGATACCCTACGGGCTCGGAAAGTGCAACGAAACCAACAAATTTTAGCTAGAAACTGTATTTTTGTCGATTTTTATTGAATTTGAACTACATTTCAACGTTTTTTGATGGTTCTGAGCCACCAAACACACTTAAAGCATGCAGAATCGACTCAGAATAGGAAAAGGAGACGTTTAGGTCAATTTTATGCATTCTGGCGTTCGTAGATACCAGAAAACTGTTAAAATTCTTCAGAAACGTCACTTTTGAAGTGTTTTCTTGTACTTTTAAGCCAATCAGATACCCTACGGGCTCGGAAAGTGCAACGAAACCATCAAATTTTAGCTAGAAACTGTATTTTTGTCGATTTTTATTGAATTTGAACTATATTTCAACGTTTTTTGATGGTTCTGAGCCACCAAACACACTTAAAGCATGCAGAATCGACTCAGAATAGGAAAAGGAGACGTTTAGGTCAATTTTATGCATTCTGGCGTTCGTAGATACAAGAAAACTGTTAAAATTCTTCAGAAACGTCACTTTTGCAGTGTTTTCTTGTACTTTTAACCCAATCAGATACCCTACGGGCTCGGAAAGTGCAACGAAACCATCAAATTTTAGCTAGAAACTGTATTTTTGTCGATTTTTATTGAATTTGAACTATATTTCAACGTTTTTTGATGGTTCTGAGCCACCAAACACACTTAAAGCATGCAGAATCGACTCAGAATAGGAAAAGGAGACGTTTAGGTCAATTTTATGCATTCTGGCGTTCGTTGATACAAGAAAACTGTTAAAATTCTTCAGAAACGTCACTTTTGAAGTGTTTTCTTGTACTTTTAAGCCAATCAGATACCCTACGGGCTCGGAAAGTGCAACGAAACCATCAAATTTTAGCTAGAAACTGTATTTTTGTCGATTTTTATTGAATTTGAACTATATTTCAACGTTTTTTGATGGTTCTGAACCACCAAACACACTTAAAGCATGCAGAATCGACTCAGAATAGGAAAAGGAGAGGTTTAGGTCAATTTTATGCATTCTGGCGTTCGTAGATACAAGAAAACTGTTAAAATTCTTCAGAAACGTCACTTTTGAAGTGTTTTCTTGTACTTTTAAATCAATCAGATACCCTACGGGCTCGGAAAGTGCAACGAAACCATCAAATTTTAGCTAGAAACTGTATTTTTGTCGATTTTTATTGAATTTGAACTACATTTCAACGTTTTTTGATGGTTCTGAGCCACCAAACACACTTAAAGCATGCAGAATCGACTCAGAATAGGAAAAGGAGACGTTTAGGTCAATTTTATGCATTCTGGCGTTCGTAGATACCAGAAAACTGTTAAAATTCTTCAGAAACGTCACTTTTGAAGTGTTTTCTTGTACTTTTAAGCCAATCAGATACCCAACGGGCTCGGAAAGTGCAACGAAACCATCAAATTTTAGCTAGAAACTGTATTTTTGTCGATTTTTATTGAATTTGAACTATATTTCAACGTTTTTTGATGGTTCTGAGCCACCAAACACACTTAAGGCATGCAGAATCGACTCAGAATAGGAAAAGGAGACGTTTAGGTCAATTTTAAGCATTCTGGCGTTCGTAGATACAAGAAAACTGTTAAAATTCTTCAGAAACGTCACTTTTGAAGTGTTTTCTTGTACTTTTAAGCCAATCAGATACCCTACGGGCTCGGAAAGTGCAACGAAACCATCAAATTTTAGCTAGAAACTGTATTTTTGTCGATTTTTATTGAATTTGAACTATATTTCAACGTTTTTTGATGGTTCTGAGCCACCAAACACACTTAAAGCATGCAGAATCGACTCAGAATAGGAAAAGGAGACGTTTAGGTCAATTTTATGCATTCTGGCGTTCGTAGATACAAGAAAACTGTTAAAATTCTTCAGAAACGTCACTTTTGAAGTGTTTTCTTGTACTTTTAAGCCAATCAGATACCCTACGGGCTCGGAAAGTGCAACGAAACCATCAAATTTTAGCTAGAAACTGTATTTTTGTCGATTTTTATTGAATTTGAACTATATTTCAACGTTTTTTGATGGTTCTGAGCCACCAAACACACTTGAAGCATGCAGAATCGACTCAGAATAGGAAAAGGAGACGTTTAGGTCAATTTTATGCATTCTGGCGTTCGTAGATACAAGAAAACTGTTAAAATTCTTCAGAAACGTCACTTTTGAAGTGTTTTCTTGTACTTTTAAGCCAATCAGATACCCTACGGGCTCGGAAAGTGCAACGAAACCATCAAATTTTAGCTAGAAACTGTATTTTTGTCGATTTTTATTGAATTTGAACTATATTTCAACGTTTTTTGATGGTTCTGAGCCACAAAACACACTTAAAGCATGCAGAATCGACTCAGAATAGGAAAAGGAGACGTTTAGGTCAATTTTATGCATTCTGGCGTTCGTAGATACAAGAAAACTGTTAAAATTCTTCAGAAACGTCACTTTTGAAGTGTTTTCTTGTACTTTTAAGCCAATCAGATACCCGACGGGCTCGGAAAGTGCAACGAAACCATCAAATTTTAGCTAGAAACTGTATTTTTGTCGATTTTTATTGAATTTGAACTATATTTCAACGTTTTTTGATGGTTCTGAGCCACCAAACACACTTAAAGCATGCAGAATCGACTCAGAATAGGAAAAGGAGACGTTTAGGTCAATTTTATGCATTCTGGCGTTCGTAGATACAAGAAAACTGTTAAAATTCTTCAGAAACGTCACTTTTGAAGTGTTTTCTTGTACTTTTAAGCCAATCAGATACCCTACGGGCTCGGAAAGTGCAACGAAACCATCAAATTTTAGCTAGAAACTGTATTTTTGTCGATTTTTATTGAATTTGAACTATATTTCAACGTTTTTTGATGGTTCTGAGCCACCAAACACACTTAAAGCATGCAGAATCGACTCAGAATAGGAAAAGGAGACGTTTAGGTCAATTTTATGCATTCTGGCGTTCGTAGATACAAGAAAACTGTTAAAATTCTTCAGAAACGTCACTTTTGAAGTGTTTTCTTGTACTTTTAAGCCAATCAGATACCCTACGGGCTCGGAAAGTGCAACGAAACCATCAAATTTTAGCTAGAAACTGTATTTTTGTCGATTTTTATTGAATTTGAACTATATTTCAACGTTTTTTGATGGTTCTGAGCCACCAAACACACTTAAAGCATGCAGAATCGACTCAGAATAGGAAAAGGAGACGTTTAGGTCAATTTTATGCATTCTGGCGTTCGTAGATACAAGAAAACTGTTAAAATTCTTCAGAAACGTCACTTTTGAAGTGTTTTCTTGTACTTTTAAGCCAATCAGATACCCTACGGGCTCGGAAAGTGCAACGAAACCATCAAATTTTAGCTAGAAACTGTATTTTTGTCGATTTTTATTGAATTTGAACTATATTTCAACGTTTTTTGATGGTTCTGAGCCACCAAACACACTTAAAGCATGCAGAATCGACTCAGAATAGGAAAAGGAGACGTTTAGGTCAATTTTATGCATTCTGGCGTTCGTAGATACAAGAAAACTGTTAAAATTCTTCAGAAACGTCACTTTTGAAGTGTTTTCTTGAACTTTTAAGCCAATCAGATACCCTATGGGCTCGGAAAGTGCAACGAAACCATCAAATTTTAGCTAGAAACTGTATTTTTGTCGATTTTTATTGAATTTGAACTATATTTCAAGGTTTTTTGATGGTTCTGAGCCACCAAACACACTTAAAGCATGCAGAATCGACTCAGAATAGGAAAAGGAGACGTTTAGGTCAATTTTATGCATTCTGGCGTTCGTAGATACAAGAAAACTGTTAAAATTCTTCAGAAACGTCACTTTTGAAGTGTTTTCTTGTACTTTTAAGCCAATCAGATACCCTACGGGCTCTGAAAGTGCAACGAAACCATCAAATTTTAGCTAGAAACTGTATTTTTGTCGATTTTTATTGAATTTGAACTATATTTCAACGTTTTTTGATGGTTCTGAGCCACCAAACACACTTAAAGCATGCAGAATCGACTCAGAATAGGAAAAGGAGACGTTTAGGTCAATTTTATGCATTCTGGCGTTCGTAGATAGAAGAAAACTGTTAAAATTCTTCAGAAACGTCACTTTTGAAGTGTTTTCTTGTACTTTTAAGCCAATCAGATACCCTACGGGCTCGGAAAGTGCAACGAAACCATCAAATTTTAGCTAGAAACTGTATTTTTGTCGATTTTTATTGAATTTGAACTATATTTCAACGTTTTTTGATGGTTCTGAGCCACCAAACACACTTAAAGCATGCAGAATCGACTCAGAATAGGAAAAGGAGACGTTTAGGTCAATTTTATGCATTCTGGCGTTCGTAGATACAAGAAAACTGTTAAAATTCTTCAGAAACGTCACTTTTGAAGTGTTTTCTTGTACTTTTAAGCCAATCAGATACCCTACGGGCTCGGAAATTGCAACGAAACCATCAAATTTTAGCTAGAAACTGTATTTTTGTCGATTTTTATTGAATTTGAACTATATTTCAACGTTTTTTGATGGTTCTGAGCCACCAAACACACTTAAAGCATGCAGAATCGACTCAGAATAGGAAAAGGAGACGTTTAGGTCAATTTTATGCATTCTGGCGTTCGTAGATACAAGAAAACTGTTAAAATTCTTCAGAAACGTCACTTTTGAAGTGTTTTCTTGTACTTTTAAGCCAATCAGATACCCTACGGGCTCGGAAAGTGCAACGAAACCATCAAATTTTAGCTAGAAACTGTATTTTTGTCGATTTTTATTGAATTTGAACTATATTTCAACGTTTTTTGATGGTTCTGAGCCACCAAACACACTTAAAGCATGCAGAATCGACTCAGAATAGGAAAAGGAGACGTTTAGGTCAATTTTATGCATTCTGGCGTTCGTAGATACAAGAAAACTGTTAAAATTCTTCAGAAACGTCACTTTTGAAGTGTTTTCTTGTACTTTTAAGCCAATCAGATACCCTACGGGCTCGGAAAGTGCAACGAAACCATCAAATTTTAGCTAGAAACTGTATTTTTGTCGATTTTTATTGAATTTGAACTATATTTCAACGTTTTTTGATGGTTCTGAGCCACCAAACACACTTAAAGCATGCAGAATCGACTCAGAATAGGAAAAGGAGACGTTTAGGTCAATTTTATGCATTCTGGCGTTCGTAGATACAAGAAAACTGTTAAAATTCTTCAGAAACGTCACTTTTGAAGTGTTTTCTTGTACTTTTAAGCCAATCAGATACCCTACGGGCTCGGAAAGTGCAACGAAACCATCAAATTTTAGCTAGAAACTGTATTTTTGTCGATTTTTATTGAATTTGAACTATATTTCAAAGTTTTTTGATGGTTCTGAGCCACCAAACACACTTAAAGCATGCAGAATCGACTCAGAATAGGAAAAGGAGACGTTTAGGTCAATTTTATGCATTCTGGCGTTCGTAGATACAAGAAAACTGTTAAAATTCTTCAGAAACGTCACTTTTGAAGAGTTTTCTTGTACTTTTAAGCCAATCAGATACCCAACGGGCTCGGAAAGTGCAACGAAACCATCAAATTTTAGCTAGAAACTGTATTTTTGTCGATTTTTATTGAATTTGAACTATATTTCAACGTTTTTTGATGGTTCTGAGCCACCAAACACACTTAAAGCATGCAGAATCGACTCAGAATAGGAAAAGGAGACGTTTAGGTCAATTTTATGCATTCTGGCGTTCGTAGATACAAGAAAACTGTTAAAATTCTTCAGAAACGTCACTTTTGAAGTGTTTTCTTGTACTTTTAAGCCAATCAGATACCCTACGGGCTCGGAAAGTGCAACGAAACCATCAAATTTTAGCTAGAAACTGTATTTTTGTCGATTTTTATTGAATTTGAACTATATTTCAACGTTTTTTGATGGTTCTGAGCCACCAAACACACTTAAAGCATGCAGAATCGACTCAGAATAGGAAAAGGAGACGTTTAGGTCAATTTTATGCATTCTGGCGTTCGTAGATACAAGAAAACTGTTAAAATTCTTCAGAAACGTCACTTTTGAAGTGTTTTCTTGTACTTTTAAGCCAATCAGATACCCTACGGGCTCGGAAAGTGCAACGAAACCATCAAATTTTAGCTAGAAACTGTATTTTTGTCGATTTTTATTGAATTTGAACTATATTTCAATGTTTTTTGATGGTTCTGAGCCACGAAACACACTTAAAGCATGCAGAATCGACTCAGAATAGGAAAAGGAGACGTTTAGGTCAATTTTATGCATTCTGGCGTTCGTAGATACAAGAAAACTGTTAAAATTCTTCAGAAACGTCACTTTTGAAGTGTTTTCTTGTACTTTTAAGCCAATCAGATACCCTACGGGCTCGGAAAGTGCAACGAAACCATCAAATTTTAGCTAGAAACTGTATTTTTGTCGATTTTTATTGAATTTGAACTATATTTCAACGTTTTTTGATGGTTCTGAGCCACCAAACACACTTAAAGCATGCAGAATCGACTCAGAATAGGAAAAGGAGACGTTTAGGTCAATTTTATGCATTCTGGCGTTCGTAGATACAAGAAAACTGTTAAAATTCTTCAGAAACGTCACTTTTGAAGTGTTTTCTTGTACTTTTAAGCCAATCAGATACCCTACGGGCTCGGAAAGTGCAACGAAACCATCAAATTTTAGCTAGAAACTGTATTTTTGTCGATTTTTATTGAATTTGAACTATATTTCAACGTTTTTTGATGGTTCTGAGCCACGAAACACACTTAAAGCATGCAGAATCGACTCAGAATAGGAAAAGGAGACGTTTAGGTCAATTTTATGCATTCTGGCGTTCGTAGATACAAGAAAACTGTTAAAATTCTTCAGAAACGTCACTTTTGAAGTGTTTTCTTGTACTTTTAAGCCAATCAGATACCCTACGGGCTCGGAAAGTGCAACGAAACCATCAAATTTTAGCTAGAAACTGTATTTTTGTCGATTTTTATTGAATTTGAACTATATTTCAACGTTTTTTGATGGTTCTGAGCCACCAAACACACTTAAAGCATGCAGAATCGACTCAGAATAGGAAAAGGAGACGTTTAGGTCAATTTTATGCATTCTGGCGTTCGTAGATACAAGAAAACTGTTAAAATTCTTCAGAAACGTCACTTTTGAAGTGTTTTCTTGTACTTTTAAGCCAATCAGATACCCTACGGGCTCGGAAAGTGCAACGAAACCATCAAATTTTAGCTAGAAACTGTATTTTTGTCGATTTTTATTGAATTTGAACTATATTTCAAAGTTTTTTGATGGTTCTGAGCCACCAAACACACTTAAAGCATGCAGAATCGACTCAGAATAGGAAAAGGAGACGTTTAGGTCAATTTTATGCATTCTGGCGTTCGTAGATACAAGAAAACTGTTAAAATTCTTCAGAAACGTCACTTTTGAAGTGTTTTCTTGTACTTTTAAGCCAATCAGATACCCAACGGGCTCGGAAAGTGCAACGAAACCATCAAATTTTAGCTAGAGACTGTATTTTTGTCGATTTTTATTGAATTTGAACTATATTTCAACGTTTTTTGATGGTTCTGAGCCACGAAACACACTTAAAGCATGCAGAATCGACTCAGAATAGGAAAAGGAGACGTTTAGGTCAATTTTATGCATTCTGGCGTTCGTAGATACAAGAAAACTGTTAAAATTCTTCAGAAACGTCACTTTTGAAGTGTTTTCTTGTACTTTTAAGCCAATCAGATACCCTACGGGCTCGGAAAGTGCAACGAAACCATCAAATTTTAGCTAGAAACTGTATTTTTGTCGATTTTTATTGAATTTGAACTATATTTCAACGTTTTTTGATGGTTCTGAGCCACCAAACACACTTAAAGCATGCAGAATCGACTCAGAATAGGAAAAGGAGACGTTTAGGTCAATTTTATGCATTCTGGCGTTCGTAGATACAAGAAAACTGTTAAAATTCTTCAGAAACGTCACTTTTGAAGTGTTTTCTTGTACTTTTAAGCCAATCAGATACCCTACGGGCTCGGAAAGTGCAACGAAACCATCAAATTTTAGCTAGAAACTGTATTTTTGTCGATTTTTATTGAATTTGAACTATATTTCAACGTTTTTTGATGGTTCTGAGCCACCAAACACACTTAAAGCATGCAGAATCGACTCAGAATAGGAAAAGGAGACGTTTAGGTCAATTTTATGCATTCTGGCGTTCGTAGATACAAGAAAACTGTTAAAATTCTTCAGAAACGTCACTTTTGAAGTGTTTTCTTGTACTTTTAAGCCAATCAGATACCCAACGGGCTCGGAAAGTGCAACGAAACCATCAAATTTTAGCTAGAAACTGTATTTTTGTCGATTTTTATTGAATTTGAACTATATTTCAACGTTTTTTGATGGTTCTGAGCCACCAAACACACTTAAAGCATGCAGAATCGACTCAGAATAGGAAAAGGAGACGTTTAGGTCAATTTTATGCATTCTGGCGTTCGTAGATACAAGAAAACTGTTAAAATTCTTCAGAAACGTCACTTTTGAAGTGTTTTCTTGTACTTTTAAGCCAATCAGATATCCTACGGGCTCGGAAAGTGCAACGAAACCATCAAATTTTAGCTAGAAACTGTATTTTTGTCGATTTTTATTGAATTTGAACTATATTTCAACGTTTTTTGATGGTTCTGAGCCACCAAACACACTTAAAGCATGCAGAATCGACTCAGAATAGGAAAAGGAGACGTTTAGGTCAATTTTATGCATTCTGGCGTTCGTAGATACAAGAAAACTGTTAAAATTCTTCAGAAACGTCACTTTTGAAGTGTTTTCTTGTACTTTTAAGCCAATCAGATACCCTACGGGCTCGGAAAGTGCAACGAAACCATCAAATTTTAGCTAGAAACTGTATTTTTGTCGATTTTTATTGAATTTGAACTATATTTCAACGTTTTTTGATGGTTCTGAGCCACCAAACACACTTAAAGCATGCAGAATCGACTCAGAATAGGAAAAGGAGACGTTTAGGTCAATTTTATGCATTCTGGCGTTCGTAGATACAAGAAAACTGTTAAAATTCTTCAGAAACGTCACTTTTGAAGTGTTTTCTTGTACTTTTAAGCCAATCAGATAACCTACGGGCTCGGAAAGTGCAACGAAACCATCAAATTTTAGCTAGAAACTGTATTTTTGTCGATTTTTATTGAATTTGAACTATATTTCAACGTTTTTTGATGGTTCTGAGCCACCAAACACACTTAAAGCATGCAGAATCGACTCAGAATAGGAAAAGGAGATGTTTAGGTCAATTTTATGCATTCTGGCGTTCGTAGATACAAGAAAACTGTTAAAATTCTTCAGAAACGTCACTTTTGAAGTGTTTTCTTGTACTTTTAAGCCAATCAGATACCCTACGGGCTCGGAAAGTGCAACGAAACCATCAAATTTTAGCTAGAAACTGTATTTTTGTCGATTTTTATTGAATTTGAACTATATTTCAACGTTTTTTGATGGTTCTGAGCCACCAAACACACTTAAAGCATGCAGAATCGACTCAGAATAGGAAAAGGAGACGTTTAGGTCAATTTTATGCATTCTGGCGTTCGTAGATACAAGAAAACTTTTAAAAATTCTTCAGAAACGTCACTTTTGAAGTTTTTCTTGTACTTTTAAGCCAATCAGATACCCTACGGGCTCGGAAAGTGCAACGAAACCATCAAATTTTAGCTAGAAACTGTATTTTTGTCGATTTTTATTGAATTTGAACTATATTTCAACGTTTTTTGATGGTTCTGAGCCACCAAACACACTTAAAGCATGCAGAATCGACTCAGAATAGGAAAAGGAGACGTTTAGGTCAATTTTATGCATTCTGGCGTTCGCAGATACAAGAAAACTGTTAAAATTCTTCAGAAACGTCACTTTTGAAGTGTTTTCTTGTACTTTTAAGCCAATCAGATATCCTACGGGCTCGGAAAGTGCAACGAAACCATCAAATTTTAGCTAGAAACTGTATTTTTGTCGATTTTTATTGAATTTGAACTATATTTCAACGTTTTTTGATGGTTCTGAGCCACCAAACACACTTAAAGCATGCAGAATCGACTCAGAATAGGAAAAGGAGACGTTTAGGTCAATTTTATGCATTCTGGCGTTCGTAGATACAAGAAAACTGTTAAAATTCTTCAGAAACGTCACTTTTGAAGTGTTTTCTTGTACTTTTAAGCCAATCAGATACCCTACGGGCTCGGAAAGTGCAACGAAACCATCAAATTTTAGCTAGAAACTGTATTTTTGTCGATTTTTATTGAATTTGAACTATATTTCAACGTTTTTTGAAGGTTCTGAGCCACGAAACACACTTAAAGCATGCAGAATTGACTCAGAATAGGAAAAGGAGACGTTTAGGTCAATTTTATGCATTCTGGCGTTCGTAGATACAAGAAAACTGTTAAAATTCTTCAGAAACGTCACTTTTGAAGTGTTTTCTTGTACTTTTAAGCCAATCAGATACCCTACGGGCTCGGAAAGTGCAACGAAACCATCAAATTTTAGCTAGAAACTGTATTTTTGTCGATTTTTATTGAATTTGAACTTTATTTCAACGTTTTTTGATGGTTCTGAGCCACCAAACACACTTAAAGCATGCAGAATCGACTCAGAATAGGAAAAGGAGACGTTTAGGTCAATTTTATGCATTCTGGCGTTCGTAGATACAAGAAAACTGTTAAAATTCTTCAGAAACGTCACTTTTGAAGTGTTTTCTTGTACTTTTAAGCCAATCAGATACCCTACGGGCTCGGAAAGTGCAACGAAACCATCAAATTTTAGCTAGAAACTGTATTTTTGTCGATTTTTATTGAATTTGAACTATATTTCAACGTTTTTTGATGGTTCTGAGCCACCAAACACACTTAAAGCATGCAGAATCGACTCAGAATAGGAAAAGGAGACGTTTAGGTCAATTTTATGCATTCTGGCGTTCGTAGATACAAGAAAACTGTTAAAATTCTTCAGAAACGTCACTTTTGAAGTGTTTTCTTGTACTTTTAAGCCAATGAGATACCCTACGGGCTCGGAAAGTGCAACGAAACCATCAAATTTTAGCTAGAAACTGTATTTTTGTCGATTTTTATTGAATTTGAACTATATTTCAACGTTTTTTGATGGTTCTGAGCCACCAAACACACTTAAAGCATGCAGAATCTACTCAGAATAGGAAAAGGAGACGTTTAGGTCAATTTTATGCATTCTGGCGTTCGTAGATACAAGAAAACTGTTAAAATTCTTCAGAAACGTCACTTTTGAAGTGTTTTCTTGTACTTTTAAGCCAATCAGATACCCTACGGGCTCGGAAATTGCAACGAAACCATCAAATTTTAGCTAGAAACTGTATTTTTGTCGATTTTTATTGAATTTGAACTATATTTCAACGTTTTTTGATGGTTCTGAGCCACCAAACACACTTAAAGCATGCAGAATCGATTCAGAATAGGAAAAGGAGACGTTTAGGTCAATTTTATGCATTCTGGCGTTCGTAGATACAAGAAAACTGTTAAAATTCTTCAGAAACGTCACTTTTGAAGTGTTTTCTTGTACTTTTAAGCCAATCAGATACCCTACGGGCTCGGAAACTGCAACGAAACCATCAAATTTTAGCTAGAAACTGTATTTTTGTCGATTTTTATTGAATTTGAACTATATTTCAACGTTTTTTGATGGTTCTGAGCCACCAAACACACTTAAAGCATGCAGAATCGACTCAGAATAGGAAAAGGAGACGTTTAGGTCAATTTTATGCATTCTGGCGTTCGTAGATACAAGAAAACTGTTAAAATTCTTCAGAAACGTCACTTTTGAAGTGTTTTCTTGTACTTTTAAGCCAATCAGATACCCTACGGGCTCGGAAAGTGCAACGAAACCATCAAATTTTAGCTAGAAACTGTATTTTTGTCGATTTTTATTGAATTTGAACTATATTTCAACGTTTTTTGATGGTTCTGAGCCACCAAACACACTTAAAGCATGCAGAATCGACTCAGAATAGGAAAAGGAGACGTTTAGGTCAATTTTATGCATTCTGGCGTTCGTAGATACAAGAAAACTGTTAAAATTCTTCAGAAACGTCACTTTTGAAGTGTTTTCTTGTACTTTTAAGCTAATCAGATACCCTACGTGGCTCGGAAAGTGCAACGAAACCATCAAATTTTAGCTAGAAACTGTATTTTTGTCGATTTTTATTGAATTTGAACTATATTTCAACGTTTTTTGATGGTTCTGAGCCACCAAACACACTTAAAGCATGCAGAATCGACTCAGAATAGGAAAAGGAAACGTTTAGGTCAATTTTATGCATTCTGGCGTTCGTAGATACAAGAAAACTGTTAAAATTCTTCAGAAACGTCACTTTTGAAGTGTTTTCTTGTACTTTTAAGCCAATCAGATACCCTACGGGCTCGGAAAGTGCAACGAAACCATCAAATTTTAGCTGGAAACTGTATTTTTGTCGATTTTTATTGAATTTGAACTATATTTCAACGTTTTTTGATGGTTCTGAGCCACCAAACACACTTAAAGCATGCAGAATCGACTCAGAATAGGAAAAGGAGACGTTTAGGTCAATTTTATGCATTCTGGCGTTCGTAGATACAAGAAAACTGTTAAAATTCTTCAGAAACGTCACTTTTGAAGTGTTTTCTTGTACTTTTAAGCCAATCAGATACCCTACGGGCTCGGAAAGTGCAACGAAACCATCAAATTTTAGCTAGAAACTGTATTTTTGTCGATTTTTATTGAATTTGAACTATATTTCAACGTTTTTTGATGGTTCTGAGCCACCAAACACACTTAAAGCATGCAGAATCGACTCAGAATAGGAAAAGGAGACGTTTAGGTCAATTTTATGCATTCTGGCGTTCGTAGATACAAGAAAACTGTTAAAATTCTTCAGAAACGTCACTTTTGAAGTGTTTTCTTGTACTTTTAAGCCAATCAGATACCCTACGGGCTCGGAAAGTGCAACGAAACCATCAAATTTTAGCTAGAAACTGTATTTTTGTCGATTTTTATTGAATTTGAACTATATTTCAACGTTTTTTGATGGTTCTGAGCCACCAAACACACTTAAAGCATGCAGAATCGACTCAGAATAGGAAAAGGAGACGTTTAGGTCAATTTTATGCATTCTGGCGTTCGTAGATACAAGAAAACTGTTAAAATTCTTCAGAAACGTCACTTTTGAAGTGTTTTCTTGTACTTTTAAGCCAATCAGATACCCTACGGGCTCGGAAAGTGCAACGAAACCATCAAATTTTAGCTAGAAACTGTATTTTTGTCGATTTTTATTGAATTTGAACTATATTTCAACGTTTTTTGATGGTTCTGAGCCACCAAACACACTTAAAGCATGCAGAATCGACTCAGAATAGGAAAAGGATTCGTTTAGGTCAATTTTATGCATTCTGGCGTTCGTAGATACAAGAAAACTGTTAAAATTCTTCAGAAACGTCACTTTTGAAGTGTTTTCTTGTACTTTTAAGCCAATCAGATACCCTACGGGCTCGGAAAGTGCAACGAAACCATCAAATTTTAGCTAGAAACTGTATTTTTGTCGATTTTTATTGAATTTGAACTATATTTCAACGTTTTTTGATGGTTCTGAGCCACCAAACACACTTAAAGCATGCAGAATCGACTCAGAATAGGAAAAGGAGACCTTTAGGTCAATTTTATGCATTCTGGCGTTCGTAGATACAAGAAAACTGTTAAAATTCTTCAGAAACGTCACTTTTGAAGTGTTTTCTTGTACTTTTAACCCAATCAGATACCCTACGGGCTCGGAAAGTGCAACGAAACCATCAAATTTTAGCTAGAAACTGTATTTTTGTCGATTTTTATTGAATTTGAACTATATTTCAACGTTTTTTGATGGTTCTGAGCCACCAAACACACTTAAAGCATGCAGAATCGACTCAGAATAGGAAAAGGAGACGTTTAGGTCAATTTTATGCATTCTGGCGTTCGTAGATACAAGAAAACTGTTAAAATTCTTCAGAAACGTCACTTTTGAAGTGTTTTCTTGTACTTTTAAGCCAATCAGATACCCTACGGGCTCGGAAAGTGCAACGAAACCATCAAATTTTAGCTAGAAACTGTATTTTTGTCGATTTTTATTGAATTTGAACTATATTTCAACGTTTTTTGATGGTTCTGAGCCACCAAACACACTTAAAGCATGCAGAATCGACTCAGAATAGGAAAAGGAGACGTTTAGGTCAATTTTATGCATTCTGGCGTTCGTAGATACAAGAAAACTGTTAAAATTCTTCAGAAACGTCACTTTTGAAGTGTTTTCTTGTACTTTTAAGCCAATCAGATACCCTACGGGCTCGGAAAGTGCAACGAAACCATCAAATTTTAGCTAGAAACTGTATTTTTGTCGATTTTTATTGAATTTGAACTATATTTCAACGTTTTTTGATGGTTCTGAGCCACCAAACACACTTAAAGCATGCAGAATCGACTCAGAATAGGAAAAGGAGACGTTTAGGTCAATTTTATGCATTCTGGCGTTCGTAGATACAAGAAAACTGTTAAAATTCTTCAGAAACGTCACTTTTGAAGTGTTTTCTTGTACTTTTAAGCTAATCAGATACCCTACGTGGCTCGGAAAGTGCAACGAAACCATCAAATTTTAGCTAGAAACTGTATTTTTGTCGATTTTTATTGAATTTGAACTATATTTCAACGTTTTTTGATGGTTCTGAGCCACCAAACACACTTAAAGCATGCAGAATCGACTCAGAATAGGAAAAGGAAACGTTTAGGTCAATTTTATGCATTCTGGCGTTCGTAGATACAAGAAAACTGTTAAAATTCTTCAGAAACGTCACTTTTGAAGTGTTTTCTTGTACTTTTAAGCCAATCAGATACCCTACGGGCTCGGAAAGTGCAACGAAACCATCAAATTTTAGCTGGAAACTGTATTTTTGTCGATTTTTATTGAATTTGAACTATATTTCAACGTTTTTTGATGGTTCTGAGCCACCAAACACACTTAAAGCATGCAGAATCGACTCAGAATAGGAAAAGGAGACGTTTAGGTCAATTTTATGCATTCTGGCGTTCGTAGATACAAGAAAACTGTTAAAATTCTTCAGAAACGTCACTTTTGAAGTGTTTTCTTGTACTTTTAAGCCAATCAGATACCCTACGGGCTCGGAAAGTGCAACGAAACCATCAAATTTTAGCTAGAAACTGTATTTTTGTCGATTTTTATTGAATTTGAACTATATTTCAACGTTTTTTGATGGTTCTGAGCCACCAAACACACTTAAAGCATGCAGAATCGACTCAGAATAGGAAAAGGAGACGTTTAGGTCAATTTTATGCATTCTGGCGTTCGTAGATACAAGAAAACTGTTAAAATTCTTCAGAAACGTCACTTTTGAAGTGTTTTCTTGTACTTTTAAGCCAATCAGATACCCTACGGGCTCGGAAAGTGCAACGAAACCATCAAATTTTAGCTAGAAACTGTATTTTTGTCGATTTTTATTGAATTTGAACTATATTTCAACGTTTTTTGATGGTTCTGAGCCACCAAACACACTTAAAGCATGCAGAATCGACTCAGAATAGGAAAAGGAGACGTTTAGGTCAATTTTATGCATTCTGGCGTTCGTAGATACAAGAAAACTGTTAAAATTCTTCAGAAACGTCACTTTTGAAGTGTTTTCTTGTACTTTTAAGCCAATCAGATACCCTACGGGCTCGGAAAGTGCAACGAAACCATCAAATTTTAGCTAGAAACTGTATTTTTGTCGATTTTTATTGAATTTGAACTATATTTCAACGTTTTTTGATGGTTCTGAGCCACCAAACACACTTAAAGCATGCAGAATCGACTCAGAATAGGAAAAGGATTCGTTTAGGTCAATTTTATGCATTCTGGCGTTCGTAGATACAAGAAAACTGTTAAAATTCTTCAGAAACGTCACTTTTGAAGTGTTTTCTTGTACTTTTAAGCCAATCAGATACCCTACGGGCTCGGAAAGTGCAACGAAACCATCAAATTTTAGCTAGAAACTGTATTTTTGTCGATTTTTATTGAATTTGAACTATATTTCAACGTTTTTTGATGGTTCTGAGCCACCAAACACACTTAAAGCATGCAGAATCGACTCAGAATAGGAAAAGGAGACGTTTAGGTCAATTTTATGCATTCAGGCGTTCGTAGATACAAGAAAACTGTTAAAATTCTTCAGAAACGTCACTTTTGAAGTGTTTTCTTGTACTTTTAAGCCAATCAGATACCCTACGGGCTCGGAAAGTGCAACGAAACCATCAAATTTTAGCTAGAAACTGTATTTTTGTCGATTTTTATTGAATTTGAACTATATTTCAACGTTTTTTGATGGTTCTGAGCCACCAAACACACTTAAAGCATGCAGAATCGACTCAGAATAGGAAAAGGAGACCTTTAGGTCAATTTTATGCATTCTGGCGTTCGTAGATACAAGAAAACTGTTAAAATTCTTCAGAAACGTCACTTTTGAAGTGTTTTCTTGTACTTTTAACCCAATCAGATACCCTACGGGCTCGGAAAGTGCAACGAAACCATCAAATTTTAGCTAGAAACTGTATTTTTGTCGATTTTTATTGAATTTGAACTATATTTCAACGTTTTTTGATGGTTCTGAGCCACCAAACACACTTAAAGCATGCAGAATCGACTCAGAATAGGAAAAGGAGACGTTTAGGTCAATTTTATGCATTCTGGCGTTCGTAGATACAAGAAAACTGTTAAAATTCTTCAGAAACGTCACTTTTGAAGTGTTTTCTTGTACTTTTAAGCCAATCAGATACCCTACGGGCTCGGAAAGTGCAACGAAACCATCAAATTTTAGCTAGAAACTGTATTTTTGTCGATTTTTATTGAATTTGAACTATATTTCAACGTTTTTTGATGGTTCTGAGCCACCAAACACACTTAAAGCATGCAGAATCGACTCAGAATAGGAAAAGGAGACGTTTAGGTCAATTTTATGCATTCTGGCGTTCGTAGATACAAGAAAACTGTTAAAATTCTTCAGAAACGTCACTTTTGAAGTGTTTTCTTGTACTTTTAAGCCAATCAGATACCCTACGGGCTCGGAAAGTGCAACGAAACCATCAAATTTTAGCTAGAAACTGTATTTTTGTCGATTTTTATTGAATTTGAACTATATTTCAACGTTTTTTGATGGTTCTGAGCCACCAAACACACTTAAAGCATGCAGAATCGACTCAGAATAGGAAAAGGAGACGTTTAGGTCAATTTTATGCATTCTGGCGTTCGTAGATACAAGAAAACTGTTAAAATTCTTCAGAAACTTCACTTTTGAAGTGTTTTCTTGTACTTTTAAGCCAATCAGATACCCTACGGGCTCGGAAAGTGTAACGAAACCATCAAATTTTAGCTAGAAACTGTATTTTTGTCGATTTTTATTGAATTTGAACTATATTTCAACGTTTTTTGATGGTTCTGAGCCACCAAACACACTTAAAGCATGCAGAATCGACTCAGAATAGGAAAAGGAGACGTTTAGGTCAATTTTATGCATTCTGGCGTTCGTAGATACAAGAAAACTGTTAAAATTCTTCAGAAACGTCACTTTTGAAGTGTTTTCTTGTACTTTTAAGCCAATCAGATACCCCCACCAAACACACTTAAAGCATGCAGAATCGACTCAGAATAGGAAAAGGAGACGTTTAGGTCAATTTTATGCATTCTGGCGTTCGTAGATACAAGAAAACTGTTAAAATTCTTCAGAAACGTCATTTTTGAAGTGTTTTCTTGTACTTTTAAGCCACTCAGATACCCTACGGGCTCGGAAAGTGCAACGAAACCATCAAATTTTAGCTAGAAACTGTATTTTTGTCAATTTTTATTGAATTTGAACTATATTTCAACGTTTTTTGATGGTTCTGAGCCACCAAACACACTTAAAGCATGCAGAACCGACTCAGAATAGGAAAAGGAGATGTTTAGGTCAATTTAATGCATTCTGGCGTTCGTAGATACAAGAAAACTGTTAAAATTCTTCAGAAACGTCACTTTTGAAGTGTTTTCTTGTACTTTTAAGCCACTCAGATACCCTACGGGCTCGGAAAGTGCAACGAAACCATCAAATTTTAGCTAGAAACTGTATTTTTGCCGATTTTTATTGAATTTGAACTATATTTCAACGTTTTTTGATGGTTCTGAGCCACCAAACACACTTAAAGCATGCAGAATCGACTCAGAATAGGAAAAGGAGACGTTTAGGTCAATTTTATGCATTCTGGCGTTCGTAGATACAAGAAAACTGTTAAAATTCTTCAGAAACGTCACTTTTGAAGTGTTTTCTTGTACTTTTAAGCCACTCAGATACCCTACGGGCTCGGAAAGTGCAACGAAACCATCAAATTTTAGCTAGAAACTGTATTTTTGTCGATTTTTATTGAATTTGAACTATATTTCAACGTTTTTTGATGGTTCTGAGCCACCAAACACACTTAAAGCATGCAGAATCGACTCAGAATAGGAAAAGGAGACGTTTAGGTCAATTTTATGCATTCTGGCGTTCGTAGATACAAGAAAACTGTTAAAATTCTTCAGAAACGTCACTTTTGAAGTGTTTTCTTGTACTTTTAAGCCAATCAGATACCCTACGGGCTCGCAAAGTGCAACGAAACCATCAAATTTTAGCTAGAAACTGTATTTTTGTCGATTTTTATTGAATTTGAACTATATTTCAACGTTTTTTGATGGTTCTGAGCCACCAAACACACTTAAAGCATGCAGAACCGACTCAGAATAGGAAAAGGAGACGTTTAGGTCAATTTTATGCATTCTGGCGTTCGTAGATACAAGAAAACTGTTAAAATTC
Organism: Zophobas morio; assembly: GCF_036711695.1. Taxonomy (NCBI): domain Eukaryota; kingdom Metazoa; phylum Arthropoda; class Insecta; order Coleoptera; family Tenebrionidae; genus Zophobas; species Zophobas morio. The sequence goes on along the minus strand of NW_026972403.1, from coordinate 38,764 downwards.
TTCAGAAACGTCACTTTTGAAGTGTTTTCTTGTACTTTTAAGCCAATCAGATACCCCCACCAAACACACTTAAAGCATGCGGAATCGACTCAGAATAGGAAAAGGAGACGTTTAGGTCAATTTTATGCATTCTGGCGTTCGTAGATACAAGAAAACTGTTAAAATTCTTCAGAAACGTCACTTTTGAAGTGTTTTCTTGTACTTTTAAGCCACTCAGATACCCTACGGGCTCGGAAAGTGCAACGAAACCATCAAATTTTAGCTAGAAACTGTATTTTTGTCGATTTTTATTGAATTTGAACTATATTTCAACGTTTTTTGATGGTTCTGAGCCACCAAACACACTTAAAGCATGCAGAACCGACTCAGAATAGGAAAAGGAGATGTTTAGGTCAATTTTATGCATTCTGGCGTTCGTAGATACAAGAAAACTGTTAAAATTCTTCAGAAACGTCACTTTTGAAGTGTTTTCTTGTACTTTTAAGCCACTCAGATACCCTACGGGCTCGGAAAGTGCAACGAAACCATCAAATTTTAGCTAGAAACTGTATTTTTGTCGATTTTTATTGAATTTGAACTATATTTCAACGTTTTTTGATGGTTCTGAGCCACCAAACACACTTAAAGCATGCAGAATCGACTCAGAATAGGAAAAGGAGACGTTTAGGTCAATTTTATGCATTCTGGCGTTCGTAGATACAAGAAAACTGTTAAAATTCTTCAGAAACGTCACTTTTGAAGTGTTTTCTTGTACTTTTAAGCCACTCAGATACCCTACGGGCTCGGAAAGTGCAACGAAACCATCAAATTTTAGCTAGAAACTGTATTTTTGTCGATTTTTATTGAATTTGAACTATATTTCAACGTTTTTTGATGGTTCTGAGCCACCAAACACACTTAAAGCATGCAGAATCGACTCAGAATAGGAAAAGGAGACGTTTAGGTGAATTTTATGCATTCTGGCGTTCGTAGATACAAGAAAACTGTTAAAATTCTTCAGAAACGTCACTTTTGAAGTGTTTTCTTGTACTTTTAAGCCACTCAGATACCCTACGGGCTCGGAAAGTGCAACGAAACCATCAAATTTTAGCTAGAAACTGTATTTTTGTCGATTTTTATTGAATTTGAACTATATTTCAACGTTTTTTGATGGTTCTGAGCCACCAAACACACTTAAAGCATGCAGAATCGACTCAGAATAGGAAAAGGAGACGTTTAGGTCAATTTTATGCATTCTGGCGTTCGTAGATACAAGAAAACTGTTAAAATTCTTCAGAAACGTCACTTTTGAAGTGTTTTCTTATACTTTTAAGCCAATCAGATACCCTACGGGCTCGGAAAGTGCAACGAAACCATCAAATTTTAGCTAGAAACTGTATTTTTGTCGATTTTTATTGAATTTGAACTATATTTCAACGTTTTTTGATGGTTCTGAGCCACCAAACACACTTAAAGCATGCAGAATCGACTCGGAATAGGAAAAGGAGACGTTTAGGTCAATTTTATGCATTCTGGCGTTCGTAGATACAAGAAAACTGTTAAAATTCTTCAGAAACGTCACTTTTGAAGTGTTTTCTTGTACTTTTAAGCCAATCAGATACCCTACGGGCTCGGAAAGTGCAACGAAACCATCAAATTTTAGCTAGAAACTGTATTTTTGTCGATTTTTATTGAATTTGAACTATATTTCAACGTTTTTTGATGGTTCTGAGCCACCAAACACACTTAAAGCATGCAGAATCGACTCAGAATAGGAAAAGGAGACGTTTAGGTCAATTTTATGCATTCTGGCGTTCGTAGATACAAGAAAACTGTTAAAATTCTTCAGAAACGTCACTTTTGAAGTGTTTTCTTGTACTTTTAAGCCAATCAGATACCCTACGGGCTCGGAAAGTGCAACGAAACCATCAAATTTTAGCTAGAAACTGTATTTTTGTCGATTTTTATTGAATTTGAACTATATTTCAACGTTTTTTGATGGTTCTGAGCCACCAAACACACTTAAAGCATGCAGAATCGACTCAGAATAGGAAAAGGAGACGTTTAGGTCAATTTTATGCATTCTGGCGTTCGTAGATACAAGAAAACTGTTAAAATTCTTCAGAAACGTCACTTTTGAAGTGTTTTCTTGTACTTTTAAGCCAATCAGATACCCTACGGGCTCGGAAAGTGCAACGAAACCATCAAATTTTAGCTAGAAACTGTATTTTTGTCGATTTTTATTGAATTTGAACTATATTTCAACGTTTTTTGATGGTTCTGAGCCACCAAACACACTTAAAGCATGCAGAATCGACTCAGAATAGGAAAAGGAGACGTTTAGGTCAATTTTATGCATTCTGGCGTTCGTAGATACAAGAAAACTGTTAAAATTCTTCAGAAACGTCACTTTTGAAGTGTTTTCTTGTACTTTTAAGCCAATCAGATACCCTACGGGCTCGGAAAGTGCAACGAAACCATCAAATTTTAGCTAGAAACTGTATTTTTGTCGATTTTTATTGAATTTGAACTATATTTCAACGTTTTTTGATGGTTCTGAGCCACCAAACACACTTAAAGCATGCAGAATCGACTCAGAATAGGAAAAGGAGACCTTTAGGTCAATTTTATGCATTCTGGCGTTCGTAGATACAAGAAAACTGTTAAAATTCTTCAGAAACGTCACTTTTGAAGTGTTTTCTTGTACTTTTAAGCCAATCAGATACCCTACGGGCTCGGAAAGTGCAACGAAACCATCAAATTTTAGCTAGAAACTGTATTTTTGTCGATTTTTATTGAATTTGAACTATATTTCAACGTTTTTTGATGGTTCTGAGCCACCAAACACACTTAAAGCATGCAGAATCGACTCAGAATAGGAAAAGGAGACGTTTAGGTCAATTTTATGCATTCTGGCGTTCGTAGATACAAGAAAACTGTTAAAATTCTTCAGAAACGTCACTTTTGAAGTGTTTTCTTGTACTTTTAAGCCAATCAGATACCCTACGGCCTCGCAAAGTGCAACGAAACCATCAAATTTTAGCTAGAAACTGTATTTTTGTCGATTTTTATTGAATTTGAACTATATTTCAACGTTTTTTGATGGTTCTGAGCCACCAAACACACTTAAAGCATGCAGAATCGACTCAGAATAGGAAAAGGAGACGTTTAGGTCAATTTTATGCATTCTGGCGTTCGTAGATACAAGAAAACTGTTAAAATTCTTCAGAAACGTCACTTTTGAAGTGTTTTCTTGTACTTTTAAGCCAATCAGATACCCTACGGGCTCGGAAAGTGCAACGAAACCATCAAATTTTAGCTAGAAACTGTATTTTTGTCGATTTTTATTGAATTTGAACTATATTTCAACGTTTTTTGATGGTTCTGAGCCACCAAACACACTTAAAGCATGCAGAATCGACTCAGAATAGGAAAAGGAGACGTTTAGGTCAATTTTATGCATTCTGGCGTTCGTAGATACAAGAAAACTGTTAAAATTCTTCAGAAACTTCACTTTTGAAGTGTTTTCTTGTACTTTTAAGCCAATCAGATACCCTACGGGCTCGGAAAGTGCAACGAAACCATCAAATTTTAGCTAGAAACTGTATTTTTGTCGATTTTTATTGAATTTGAACTATATTTCAACGTTTTTTGATGGTTCTGAGCCACCAAACACACTTAAAGCATGCAGAATCGACTCAGAATAGGAAAAGGAGACGTTTAGGTCAATTTTATGCATTCTGGCGTTCGTAGATACAAGAAAACTGTTAAAATTCTTCAGAAACGTCACTTTTGAAGTGTTTTCTTGTACTTTTAAGCCAATCAGATACCCAACGGGCTCGGAAAGTGCAACGAAACCATCAAATTTTAGCTAGAAACTGTATTTTTGTCGATTTTTATTGAATTTGAACTATATTTCAACGTTTTTTGATGGTTCTGAGCCACCAAACACACTTAAAGCATGCAGAATCGACTCAGAATAGGAAAAGGAGACGTTTAGGTCAATTTTATGCATTCTGGCGTTCGTAGATACAAGAAAACTGTTAAAATTCTTCAGAAACGTCACTTTTGAAGTGTTTTCTTGTACTTTTAAGCCAATCAGATACCCTACGGGTTCGGAAAGTGCAACGAAACCATCAAATTTTAGCTAGAAACTGTATTTTTGTCGATTTTTATTGAATTTGAACTATATTTCAACGTTTTTTGATGGTTCTGAGCCACCAAACACACTTAAAGCATGCAGAATCGACTCAGAATAGGAAAAGGAGACCTTTAGGTCAATTTTATGCATTCTGGCGTTCGTAGATACAAGAAAACTGTTAAAATTCTTCAGAAACGTCACTTTTGAAGTGTTTTCTTGTACTTTTAAGCCAATCAGATACCCTACGGGCTCGGAAAGTGCAACGAAACCATCAAATTTTAGCTAGAAACTGTATTTTTGTCGATTTTTATTGAATTTGAACTATATTTCAACGTTTTTTGATGGTTCTGAGCCACCAAACACACTTAAAGCATGCAGAATCGACTCAGAATAGGAAAAGGAGACGTTTAGGTCAATTTTATGCATTCTGGCGTTCGTAGATACAAGAAAACTGTTAAAATTCTTCAGAAACGTCACTTTTGAAGTGTTTTCTTGTACTTTTAAGCCACTCAGATACCCTACGGGCTCGGAAAGTGCAACGAAACCATCAAATTTTAGCTAGAAACTGTATTTTTGTCGATTTTTATTGAATTTGAACTATATTTCAACGTTTTTTGATGGTTCTGAGCCACCAAACACACTTAAAGCATGCAGAACCGACTCAGAATAGGAAAAGGAGATGTTTAGGTCAATTTTATGCATTCTGGCGTTCGTAGATACAAGAAAACTGTTAAAATTCTTCAGAAACGTCACTTTTGAAGTGTTTTCTTGTACTTTTAAGCCACTCAGATACCCTACGGGCTCGGAAAGTGCAACGAAACCATCAAATTTTAGCTAGAAACTGTATTTTTGTCGATTTTTATTGAATTTGAACTATATTTCAACGTTTTTTGATGGTTCTGAGCCACCAAACACACTTAAAGCATGCAGAATCGACTCAGAATAGGAAAAGTAGACGTTTAGGTCAATTTTATGCATTCTGGCGTTCGTAGATACAAGAAAACTGTTAAAATTCTTCAGAAACGTCACTTTTGAAGTGTTTTCTTGTACTTTTAAGCCACTCAGATAAACTACGGGCTCGGAAAGTGCAACGAAACCATCAAATTTTAGCTAGAAACTGTATTTTTGTCGATTTTTATTGAATTTGAACTATATTTCAACGTTTTTTGATGGTTCTGAGCCACCAAACACACTTAAAGCATGCAGAATCGACTCAGAATAGGAAAAGGAGACGTTTAGGTCAATTTTATGCATTCTGGCGTTCGTAGATACAAGAAAACTGTTAAAATTCTTCAGAAACGTCACTTTTGAAGTGTTTTCTTGTACTTTTAAGCCAATCAGATACCCTACGGGCTCGCAAAGTGCAACGAAACCATCAAATTTTAGCTAGAAACTGTATTTTTGTCGATTTTTATTGAATTTGAACTATATTTCAACGTTTTTTGATGGTTCTGAGCCACCAAACACACTTAAAGCATGCAGAATCGACTCAGAATAGGAAAAGGAGACGTTTAGGTCAATTTTATGCATTCTGGCGTTCGTAGATACAAGAAAACTGTTAAAATTCTTCAGAAACGTCACTTTTGAAGTGTTTTCTTGTACTTTTAAGCCACTCAGATACCCTACGGGCTCGGAAAGTGCAACGAAACCATCAAATTTTAGCTAGAAACTGTATTTTTGTCGATTTTTATTGAATTTGAACTATATTTCAACGTTTTTTGATGGTTCTGAGCCACCAAACACACTTAAAGCATGCAGAACCGACTCAGAATAGGAAAAGGAGACGTTTAGGTCAATTTTATGCATTCTGGCGTTCGTAGATACAAGAAAACTGTTAAAATTCTTCAGAAACGTCACTTTTGAAGTGTTTTCTTGTACTTTTAAGCCACTCAGATACCCTACGGGCTCGGAAAGTGCAACGAAACCATCAAATTTTAGCTAGAAACTGTATTTTTGTCGATTTTTATTGAATTTGAGCTATATTTCAACGTTTTTTGATGGTTCTGAGCCACCAAACACACTTAAAGCATGCAGAATCGACTCAGAATAGGAAAAGGAGACGTTTAGGTCAATTTTATGCATTCTGGCGTTCGTAGATACAAGAAAACTGTTAAAATTCTTCAGAAACGTCACTTTTGAAGTGTTTTCTTGTACTTTTAAGCCAATCAGATACCCTACGGGCTCGGAAAGTGCAACGAAACCATCAAATTTTAGCTAGAAACTGTATTTTTGTCGATTTTTATTGAATTTGAACTATATTTCAACGTTTTTTGATGGTTCTGAGCCACCAAACACACTTAAAGCATGCAGAACCGACTCAGAATAGGAAAAGGAGACGTTTAGGTCAATTTTATGCATTCTGGCGTTCGTAGATACAAGAAAACTGTTAAAATTCTTCAGAAACGTCACTTTTGAAGTGTTTTCTTGTACTTTTAAGCCAATCAGATACCCTACGGGCTCGGAAAGTGCAACGAAACCATCAAATTTTAGCTAGAAACTGTATTTTTGTCGATTTTTATTGAATTTGAACTATATTTCAACGTTTTTTGATGGTTCTGAGCCACCAAACACACTTAAAGCATGCAGAATCTACTCAGAATAGGAAAAGGAGACGTTTAGGTCAATTTTATGCATTCTGGCGTTCGTAGATACAAGAAAACTGTTAAAATTCTTCAGAAACGTCACTTTTGAAGTGTTTTCTTGTACTTTTAAGCCAATCAGATACCCTACGGGCTCGGAAAGTGCAACGAAACCATCAAATTTTAGCTAGAAACTGTATTTTTGTCGATTTTTATTGAATTTGAACTATATTTCAACGTTTTTTGATGGTTCTGAGCCACCAAACACACTTAAAGCATGCAGAATCGACTCAGAATAGGAAAAGGAGACGTTTAGGTCAATTTTATGCATTCTGGCGTTCGTAGATACAAGAAAACTGTTAAAATTCTTCAGAAACGTCACTTTTGAAGTGTTTTCTTGTACTTTTAAGCCAATCAGATACCCTACGGGCTCGGAAAGTGCAACGAAACCATCAAATTTTAGCTAGAAACTGTATTTTTGTCGACTTTTATTGAATTTGAACTATATTTCAACGTTTTTTGATGGTTCTGAGCCACCAAACACACTTAAAGCATGCAGAATCGACTCAGAATAGGAAAAGGAGACGTCTAGGTCAATTTTATGCATTCTGACGTTCGTAGATACAAGAAAACTGTTAAAATTCTTCAGAAACGTCACTTTTGAAGTGTTTTCTTGTACTTTTAAGCCAATCAGATACCCCCACCAAACGCACTTAAAGCATGCAGAATCGACTCAGAATAGGAAAAGGAGACGTTTAGGTCAATTTTATGCATTCTGGCGTTCGTAGATACAAGAAAACTGTTAAAATTCTTCAGAAACATCACTTTTGAAGTGTTTTCTTGTACTTTTAAGCCACTCAGATACCCTACGGGCTCGGAAAGTGCAACGAAACCATCAAATTTTAGCTAGAAACTGTATTTTTGTCGATTTTTATTGAATTTGAACTATATTTCAACGTTTTTGATGGTTCTGAGCCACCAAACACACTTAAAGCATGCAGAACCGACTCAGAATAGGAAAAGGAGACGTTTAGGTCAATTTTATGCATTCTGGCGTTCGTAGATACAAGAAAACTGTTAAAATTCTTCAGAAACGTCACTTTTGAAGTGTTTTCTTGTACTTTTAAGCCACTCAGATACCCTACGGGCTCGGAAAGTGCAACGAAACCATCAAATTTTAGCTAGAAACTGTATTTTTGTCGATTTTTATTGAATTTGAACTATATTTCAACGTTTTTTGATGGTTCTGAGCCACCAAACACACTTAAAGCATGCAGAATCGACTCAGAATAGGAAAAGGAGACGTTTAGGTTAATTTTATGCATTCTGGCGTTCGTAGATACAAGAAAACTGTTAAAATTCTTCAGAAACGTCACTTTTGAAGTGTTTTCTTGTACTTTTAAGCCACTCAGATACCCTACGGGCTCGGAAAGTGCAACGAAACCATCAAATTTTAGCTAGAAACTGTATTTTTGTCGATTTTTATTGAATTTGAACTATATTTCAACGTTTTTTGATGGTTCTGAGCCACCAAACACACTTAAAGCATGCAGAATCGACTCAGAATAGGAAAAGGAGACGTTTAGGTCAATTTTATGCATTCTGGCGTTCGTAGATACAAGAAAACTGTTAAAATTCTTCAGAAACGTCACTTTTGAAGTGTTTTCTTGTACTTTTAAGCCAATCAGATACCCTACGGGCTTGGAAAGTGCAACGAAACCATCAAATTTTAGCTAGAAACTGTATTTTTGTCGATTTTTATTGAATTTGAACTATATTTCAACGTTTTTGATGGTTCTGAGCCACCAAACACACTTAAAGCATGCAGAATCGACTCAGAATAGAAAAAGGAGACGTTTAGGTCAATTTTATGCATTCTGGCGTTCGTAGATACAAGAAAACTGTTAAAATTCTTCAGAAACGTCACTTTTGAAGTGTTTTCTTGTACTTTTAAGCCACTCAGATACCCTACGGGCTCGGAAAGTGCAACGAAACCATCAAATTTTAGCTAGAAACTGTATTTTTGTCGATTTTTATTGAATTTGAACTATATTTCAAAGTTTTTTGATGGTTCTGAGCCACCAAACACACTTAAAGCATGCAGAATCGACTCAGAATAGGAAAAGGAGACGTTTAGGTCAATTTTATGCATTCTGGCGTTCGTAGATACAAGAAAACTGTTAAAATTCTTCAGAAACGTCACTTTTGAAGTGTTTTCTTGTACTTTTAAGCCACTCAGATACCCTACGGGCTCGGAAAGTGCAACGAAACCATCAAATTTTAGCTAGAAACTGTATTTTTGTCGATTTTTATTGAATTTGAACTATATTTCAACGTTTTTTGATGGTTCTGAGCCACCAAACACACTTAAAGCATGCAGAATCGACTCAGAATAGGAAAAGGAGACGTTTAGGTCAATTTTATGCATTCTGGCGTTCGTAGATACAAGAAAACTGTTAAAATTCTTCAGAAACGTCACTTTTGAAGTGTTTTCTTGTACTTTTAAGCCACTCAGATACCCTACGGGCTCGGAAAGTGCAACGAAACCATCAAATTTTAGCTAGAAACTGTATTTTCGTCGATTTTTATTGAATTTGAACTATATTTCAACGTTATTTGATGGTTCTGAGAGACCAAACACACTTAAAGCATGCAGAATCGACTCAGAATAGGAAAAGGAGACGTTTAGGTCAATTTTATGCATTCTGGCGTTCGTAGATACAAGAAAACTGTTAAAATTCTTCAGAAACGTCACTTTTGAAGTGTTTTCTTGTACTTTTAAGCCACTCAGATATCCTACGGGCTCGGAAAGTGCAACGAAACAATCAAATTTTAGCTAGAAACTGTATTTTTGTCGATTTTTATTGAATTTGAACTATATTTCAAAGTTTTTTGATGGTTCTGAGCCACCAAACACACTTAAAGCATGCAGAATCGACTCAGAATAGGAAAAGGAGACGTTTAGGTCAATTTTATGCATTCTGGCGTTCGTAGATACAAGAAAACTGTTAAAATTCTTCAGAAACGTCACTTTTGAAGTGTTTTCTTGTACTTTTAAGCCACTCAGATACCCAACGGGCTCGGAAAGTGCAACGAAACCATCAAATTTTAGCTAGAAACTGTATTTTTGTCGATTTTTATTGAATTTGAACTATATTTCAACGTTTTTTGATGGTTCTGAGCCACCAAACACACTTAAAGCATGCAGAATCGACTCAGAATAGGAAAAGGAGACGTTTAGGTTAATTTTATGCATTCTGGCGTTCGTAGATACAAGAAAACTGTTAAAATTCTTCAGAAACGTCACTTTTGAAGTGTTTTCTTGTACTTTTAAGCCAATCAGATACCCTACGGGCTTGGAAAGTGCAACGAAACCATCAAATTTTAGCTAGAAACTGTATTTTTGTCGATTTTTATTGAATTTGAACTATATTTCAACGTTTTTTGATGGTTCTGAGCCACCAAACACACTTAAAGCATGCAGAATCGACTCAGAATAGAAAAAGGAGACGTTTAGGTCAATTTTATGCATTCTGGCGTTCGTAGATACAAGAAAACTGTTAAAATTCTTCAGAAACGTCACTTTTGAAGTGTTTTCTTGTACTTTTAAGCCACTCAGATACCCTACGGGCTCGGAAAGTGCAACGAAACCATCAAATTTTAGCTAGAAACTGTATTTTTGTCGATTTTTATTGAATTTGAACTATATTTCAAAGTTTTTTGATGGTTCTGAGCCACCAAACACACTTAAAGCATGCAGAATCGACTCAGAATAGGAAAAGGAGACGTTTAGGTCAATTTTATGCATTCTGGCGTTCGTAGATACCTATTCTGAGTCGATTCTGCATGCTTTAAGTGTGTTTGGTGGCTCTGAACCATCAAAAAACATTGAAATATAGTTCAAATTCAATAAAAATCGACAAAAATACAGTTTCTAGCTAAAATTTGATGGTTTCGTTGCACTTTCCGAGCCCGTAGGGTATCTGAGTGGCTTAAAAGTACAAGAAAACACTTCAAAAGTGACGTTTCTGAAGAATTTTAACAGTTTTCTTGTATCTACGAACGCCAGAATGCATAAAATTGACCTAAACGTCTTCTTTTCCTATTCTGAGTCGATTCTGCATGCTTTAAGTGTGTTTGGTGGCTCAGAACCATCAAAAAACTTTGAAATATAGTTCAAATTCAATAAAAATCGACAAAAATACAGTTTCTAGCTAAAATTTGATGGTTTCGTTGCACTTTCCAAGCCCGTAGGGTATCTGATTGGCTTAAAAGTACAAGAAAACACTTCAAAAGTGACGTTTCTGAAGAATTTTAACAGTTTTCTTGTATCTACGAACGCCAGAATGCATAAAATTGACCTAAACGTCTCCTTTTCCTATTCTGAGTCGATTCTGCATGCTTTAAGTGTGTTTGGTGGCTCAGAACCATCAAAAAACGTTGAAATATAGTTCAAATTCAATAAAAATCGACAAAAATACAGTTTCTAGCTAAAATTTGATGGTTTCGTTGCACTTTCCGAGCCCGTAGGGTATCTGATTGGCTTAAAAGTACAAGAAAACACTTCAAAAGTGACGTTTCTGAAGAATTTTAACAGTTTTCTTGTATCTACGAACGCCAGAATGCATAAAATTGACCTAAACGTCTCCTTTTCCTATTCTGAGTCGATTCTGCATGCTTTAAGTGTGTTTGGTGGCTCAGAACCATCAAAAAACGTTGAAATATAGTTCAAATTCAATAAAAATCGACAAAAATACAGTTTCTAGCTAAAATTTGATGGTTTCGTTGCACTTTCCGAGCCCGTAGGGTATCTGATTGGCTTAAAAGTACAAGAAAACACTTCAAAAGTGACGTTTCTGAAGAATTTTAACAGTTTTCTTGTATCTACGAACGCCAGAATGCATAAAATTGACCTAAACGTCTCCTTTTCCTATTCTGAGTCGATTCTGCATGCTTTAAGTGTGTTTGGTGGCTCAGAACCATCAAAAAACGTTGAAATATAGTTCAAATTCAATAAAAATCGACAAAAATACAGTTTCTAGCTAAAATTTGATGGTTTCGTTTCACTTTCCCAGCCCGTAGGGTATCTGATTGGCTTAAAAGTACAAGAAAACACTTCAAAAGTGACGTTTCTGAAGAATTTTAACAGTTTTCTTGTATCTACGAACGCCAGAATGCATAAAATTGACCGAAACGTCTCCTTTTCCTATTCTGAGTCGATTCTGCATGCTTTAAGTGTGTTTGGTGGCTCAGAACCATCAAAAAACGTTGAAATATAGTTCAAATTCAATAAAAATCGACAAAAATACAGTTTCTAGCTAAAATTTGATGGTTTCGTTGCACTTTCCGAGCCCGTTGGGTATCTGATTGGCTTAAAAGTACAAGAAAACACTTCAAAAGTGACGTTTCTGAAGAATTTTAACAGTTTTCTTGTATCTACGAACGCCAGAATGCATAAAATTGACCTAAACGTCTCCTTTTCCTATTCTGAGTCGATTCTGCATGCTTTAAGTGTGTTTGGTGGCTCAGAACCATCAAAAAACGTTGAAATATAGTTCAAATTCAATAAAAATCGACAAAAATACAGTTTCTAGCTAAAATTTGATGGTTTCGTTTCACTTTCCCAGCCCGTAGGGTATCTGATTGGCTTAAAAGTACAAGAAAACACTTCAAAAGTGACGTTTCTGAAGAATTTTAACAGTTTTCTTGTATCTACGAACGCCAGAATGCATAAAATTGACCGAAACGTCTCCTTTTCCTATTCTGAGTCGATTCTGCATGCTTTAAGTGTGTTTGGTGGCTCAGAACCATCAAAAAACGTTGAAATATAGTTCAAATTCAATAAAAATCGACAAAAATACAGTTTCTAGCTAAAATTTGATGGTTTCGTTGCACTTTCCGAGCCCGTTGGGTATCTGATTGGCTTAAAAGTACAAGAAAACACTTCAAAAGTGACGTTTCTGAAGAATTTTAACAGTTTTCTTGTATCTACGAACGCCAGAATGCATAAAATTGACCTAAACGTCTCCTTTTCCTATTCTGAGTCGATTCTGCATGCTTTAAGTGTGTTTGGTGGCTCAGAACCATCAAAAAACGTTGAAATATAGTTCAAATTCAATAAAAATCGACAAAAATACAGTTTCTAGCTAAAATTTGATGGTTTCGTTGCACTTTCCGAGCCCGTAGGGTATCTGATTGGCTTAAAAGTACAAGAAAACACTTCAGAAGTGACGTTTCTGAAGAATTTTAACAGTTTTCTTGTATCTACGAACGCCAGAATGCATAAAATTGACCTAAACGTCTCCTTTTCCTATTCTGAGTCGATTCTGCATGCTTTAAGTGTGTTTGGTGGCTCAGAACCATCAAAAAACGTTGAAATATAGTTCAAATTCAATAAAAATCGACAAAAATACAGTTTCTAGCTAAAATTTGATGGTTTCGTTGCACTTTCCGAGCCCGTAGGGTATCTGATTGGCTTTAAAGTACAAGAAAACACTTCAAAAGTGACGTTTCTGAAGAATTTTAACAGTTTTCTTGTATCTACGAACGCCAGAATGCATAAAATTGACCTAAACGTCTCCTTTTCCTATTCTGAGTCGATTCTGCATGCTTTAAGTGTGTTTGGTGGCTCAGAACCATCAAAAAACGTTGAAATATAGTTCAAATTCAATAAAAATCGACAAAAATACAGTTTCTAGCTAAAATTTGATGGTTTCGTTGCACTTTCCGAGCCCGTAGGGTATCTGATTGGCTTAAAAGTACAAGAAAACACTTCAAAAGTGACGTTTCTGAAGAATTTTAACAGTTTTCTTGTATCTACGAACGCCAGAATGCATAAAATTGACCTAAACGTCTCCTTTTCCTATTCTGAGGCGATTCTGCATGCTTTAAGTGTGTTTGGTGGCTCAGAACCATCAAAAAACGTTGAAATATAGTTCAAATTCAATAAAAATCGACAAAAATACAGTTTCTAGCTAAAATTTGATGGTTTCGTTGCACTCTCCGAGCCCGTAGGGTATCTGATTGGCTTAAAAGTACAAGAAAACACTTCAAAAGTGACGTTTCTGAAGAATTTTAACAGTTTTCTTGTATCTACGAACGCCAGAATGCATAAAATTGACCTAAACGTCTCCTTTTCCTATTCTGAGTCGATTCTGCATGCTTTAAGTGTGTTTGGTGGCTCAGAACCATCAAAAAACGTTGAAATATAGTTCAAATTCAATAAAAATCGACAAAAATACAGTTTCTAGCTAAAATTTGATGGTTTCGTTGCACTTTCCGAGCCCGTAGGGTATCTGATTGGCTTAAAAGTACAAGAAAACACTTCAAAAGTGACGTTTCTGAAGAATTTTAACAGTTTTCTTGTATCTACGAACGCCAGAATGCATAAATTTGACCTAAACGTCTCCTTTTCCTATTCTGAGTCGATTCTGCATGCTTTAAGTGTGTTTGGTGGCTCAGAACCATCAAAAAACGTTGAAATATAGTTCAAATTCAATAAAAATCGACAAAAATACAGTTTATAGCTAAAATTTGATGGTTTCGTTGCACTTTCCGAGCCCGTAGGGTATCTGATTAGCTTAAAAGTACAAGAAAACACTTCAAAAGTGACGTTTCTGAAGAATTTTAACAGTTTTCTTGTATCTACGAACGCCAGAATGCATAAAATTGACCTAAACGTCTCCTTTTCCTATTCTGAGTCGATTCTGCATGCTTTAAGTGTGTTTGGTGGCTCAGAACCATCAAAAAACGTTGAAATATAGTTCAAATTCAATAAAAATCGACAAAAATACAGTTTCTAGCTAAAATTTGATGGTTTCGTTGCACTTTCCGAGCCCGTAGGGTATCTGATTGGCTTAAAAGTACAAGAAAACACTTCAAAAGTGACGTTTCTGAAGAATTTTAACAGTTTTCTTGTATCTACGAACGCCAGAATGCATAAAATTGACCTAAACGTCTCCTTTTCCTATTCTGAGTCGATTCTGCATGCTTTAAGTGTGTTTGGTGGCTCAGAACCATCAAAAAACGTTGAAATATAGTTCAAATTCAATAAAAATCGACAAAAATACAGTTTCTAGCTAAAATTTGATGGTTTCGTTGCACTTTCCGAGCCCGTAGGGTATCTGGTTGGCTTAAAAGTACAAGAAAACACTTCAAAAGTGACGTTTCTGAAGAATTTTAACAGTTTTCTTGTATCTACGAACGCCAGAATGCATAAAATTGACCTAAACGTCTCCTTTTCCTATTCTGAGTCGATTCTGCATGCTTTAAGTGTGTTTGGTGGCTCAGAACCATCAAAAAACGTTGAAATATAGTTCAAATTCAATAAAAATCGACAAAAATACAGTTTCTAGCTAAAATTTGATGGTTTCGTTGCACTTTCCGAGCCCGTAGATATAGTTCAAATTCAATAAAAATCGACAAAAATACAGTTTCTAGCTAAAATTTGATGGTTTCGTTGCACTTTCCGAGCCCGTAGGGTATCTGAGTGGCTTAAAAGTACAAGAAAACACTTCAAAAGTGACGTTTCTGAAGAATTTTAACAGTTTTCTTGTATCTACGAACGCCAGAATGCATAAAATTGACCTAAACGTCTCCTTTTCCTATTCTGAGTCGATTCTGCATGCTTTAAGTGTGTTTGGTGGCTCAGAACCATCAAAAAACGTTGAAATATTGTTCAAATTCAATAAAAATCGACAAAAATACAGTTTCTAGCTAAAATTTGATGGTTTCGTTGCACTTTCCGAGCCCGTAGGGTATCTGAGTGGCTTAAAAGTACAAGAAAACACTTCAAAAGTGACATTTCTGAAGAATTTTAACAGTTTTCTTGTATCTACGAACGCCAGAATGCATAAAATTGACCTAAACGTCTCCTTTTCCTATTCTGAGTCGATTCTGCATGCTTTAAGTGTGTTTGGTGGCTCAGAACCATCAAAAAACTTTGAAATATAGTTCAAATTCAATAAAAATCGACAAAAATACAGTTTCTAGCTAAAATTTGATGGTTTCGTTGCACTTTCCGAGCCCGTAGGGTATCTGAGTGGCTTAAAAGTACAAGAAAACACTTCAAAAGTGACGTTTCTGAAGAATTTTAACAGTTTTCTTGTATCTACGAACGCCAGAATGCATAAAATTGACCTAAACGTCTCCTTTTCCTATTCTGAGTCGATTCTGCATGCTTTAAGTGTGTTTGGTGGCTCAGAACCATCAAAAAACGTTGAAATATAGTTCAAATTCAATAAAAATCGACAAAAATACAGTTTCTAGCTAAAATTTGATGGTTTCGTTGCACTTTCCGAGCCCGTAGGGTATCTGATTGGCTTAAAAGTACAAGTAAACACTTCAAAAGTGACGTTTCTGAAGAATTTTAACAGTTTTCTTGTATCTACGAACTCCAGAATGCATAAAATTGACCTAAACGTCTCCTTTTCTTATTCTGAGTCGATTCTGCATGCTTTAAGTGTGTTTGGTGGCTCAGAACCATCAAAAAACGTTGAAATATAGTTCAAATTCAATAAAAATCGACAAAAATACAGTTTCTAGCTAAAATTTGATGGTTTCATTGCACTTTCCGAGCCCGCAGGATATCTGAGTGGCTTAAAAGTACAAGAAAACACTTCAAAAGTGACGTTCCTGAAGAATTTAAACAGTTTTCTTGTATCTACGAACGCCAGAATGCATAAAATTGACCTAAACGTCTCCTTTTCATATTCTGAGTCGATTCTGCATGCTTTAAGTGTGTTTGGTGGCTCAGAACCATCAAAAAACGTTGAAATATAGTTCAAATTCAATAAAAATCGACAAAAATACAGTTTCTAGCTAAAATTTGATGGTTTCGTTGCACTTTCCGAGCCCGTTGGGTATCTGAGTGGCTTAAAAGTACAAGAAAACACTTCAAAAGTGACATTTCTGAAGAATTTTAACAGTTTTCTTGTATCTACGAACGCCAGAATGCATAAAATTGACCTAAACGTCTCCTTTTCCTATTCTGAGTCGATTCTGCATGCTTTAAGTGTGTTTGGTGGCTCAGAACCATCAAAAAACTTTGAAATATAGTTCAAATTCAATAAAAATCGACAAAAATACAGTTTCTAGCTAAAATTTGATGGTTTCGTTGCACTTTCCGAGCCCGTAGGGTATCTGAGTGGCTTAAAAGTACAAGAAAACACTTCAAAAGTGACGTTTCTGAAGAATTTTAACAGTTTTCTTGTATCTACGAACGCCAGAATGCATAAAATTGACCTAAACGTCTCCTTTTCCTATTCTGAGTCGATTCTGCATGCTTTAAGTGTGTTTGGTGGCTCAGAACCATCAAAAAACGTTGAAATATAGTTCAAATTCAATAAAAATCGACAAAAATACAGTTTCTAGCTAAAATTTGATGGTTTCGTTGCACTTTCCGAGCCCGTAGGGTATCTGATTAGCTTAAAAGTACAAGTAAACACTTCAAAAGTGACGTTTCTGAAGAATTTTAACAGTTTTCTTGTATCTACGAACGCCAGAATGCATAAAATTGACCTAAACGTCTCCTTTTCTTATTCTGAGTCGATTCTGCATGCTTTAAGTGTGTTTGGTGGCTCAGAACCATCAAAAAACGTTGAAATATAGTTCAAATTCAATAAAAATCGACAAAAATACAGTTTCTAGCTAAAATTTGATGGTTTCATTGCACTTTCCGAGCCCGCAGGATATCTGAGTGGCTTAAAAGTACAAGAAAACACTTCAAAAGTGACGTTTCTGAAGAATTTAAACAGTTTTCTTGTATCTACGAACGCCAGAATGCATAAAATTGACCTAAACGTCTCCTTTTCATATTCTGAGTCGATTCTGCATGCTTTAAGTGTGTTTGGTGGCTCAGAACCATCAAAAAACGTTGAAATATAGTTCAAATTCAATAAAAATCGACAAAAATACAGTTTCTAGCTAAAATTTGATGGTTTCGTTGCACTTTCCGAGCCCGTAGGGTACCTGAGTGGTTTAAAAGTACAAGAAAACACTTCAAAAGTGACGTTTCTGAAGAATTTTAACAGTTTTCTTGTATCTACGAACGCCAGAATGCATAAAATTGACCTAAACGTCTCCTTTTCCTATTCTGAGTCGGTTCTGCATGCTTTAAGTGTGTTTGGTGGCTCAGAACCATCAAAAAACGTTGAAATATAGTTCAAATTCAATAAAAATCGACAAAAATACAGTTTCTAGCTAAAATTTGATGGTTTCGTTGCACTTTCCGAGCCCGTGGGGTATCTGAGTGGCTTAAAAGTACAAGAAAACACTTCAAAAGTGACGTTTCTGAAGAATTTTAACAGTTTTCTTGTATCTACGAACGCCAGAATGCATAAAATTGACCTAAACGTCTCCTTTTCCTATTCTGAGTCGATTCTGCATGCTTTAAGTGTGTTTGGTGGCTCAGAACCATCAAAAAACGTTGAAATATAGTTCAAATTCAATAAAAATCGACAAAAATACAGTTTCTAGCTAAAATTTGATGGTTTCGTTGCACTTTCCGAGCCCGTAGATATAGTTCAAATTCAATAAAAATCGACAAAAATACAGTTTCTAGCTAAAATTTGATGGTTTCGTTGCACTTTCCGAGCCCGTAGGGTATCTGAGTGGCTTAAAAGTACAAGAAAACACTTCAAAAGTGACGTTTCTGAAGAATTTTAACAGTTTTCTTGTATCTACGAACGCCAGAATGCATAAAATTGACCTAAACGTCTCCTTTTCCTATTCTGAGTCGATTCTGCATGCTTTAAGTGTGTTTGGTGGCTCAGAACCATCAAAAAACGTTGAAATATAGTTCAAATTCAATAAAAATCGACAAAAATACAGTTTCTAGCTAAAATTTGATGGTTTCGTTGCACTTTCCGAGCCCGTAGGGTATCTGATTGGCTTAAAAGTACAAGTAAACACTTCAAAAGTGACGTTTCTGAAGAATTTTAACAGTTTTCTTGTATCTACGAACGCCAGAATGCATAAAATTGACCTAAACGTCTCCTTTTCTTATTCTGAGTCGATTCTGCATGCTTTAAGTGTGTTTGGTGGCTCAGAACCATCAAAAAACGTTGAAATATAGTTCAAATTCAATAAAAATCGACAAAAATACAGTTTCTAGCTAAAATTTGATGGTTTCATTGCACTTTCCGAGCCCGCAGGGTATCTGAGTGGCTTAAAAGTACAAGAAAACACTTCAAAAGTGACGTTTCTGAAGAATTTAAACAGTTTTCTTGTATCTACGAACGCCAGAATGCATAAAATTGACCTAAACGTCTCCTTTTCATATTCTGAGTCGATTCTGCATGCTTTAAGTGTGTTTGGTGGCTCAGAACCATCAAAAAACGTTGAAATATAGTTCAAATTCAATAAAAATCGACAAAAATACAGTTTCTAGCTAAAATTTGATGGTTTCGTTGCACTTTCCGAGCCCGTAGGGTACCTGAGTGGTTTAAAAGTACAAGAAAACACTTCAAAAGTGACGTTTCTGAAGAATTTTAACAGTTTTCTTGTATCTACGAACGCCAGAATGCATAAAATTGACTTAAACGTCTCCTTTTCCTATTCTGAGTCGGTTCTGCATGCTTTAAGTGTGTTTGGTGGCTCAGAACCATCAAAAAACGTTGAAATATAGTTCAAATTCAATAAAAATCGACAAAAATACAGTTTCTAGCTAAAATTTGATGGTTTCGTTGCACTTTCCGAGCCCGTAGGGTATCTGAGTGGCTTAAAAGTACAAGAAAACACTTCAAAAGTGACGTTTCTGAAGAATTTTAACAGTTTTCTTGTATCTACGAACGCCAGAATGCATAAAATTGACCTAAACGTCTCCTTTTCCTATTCTGAGTCGATTCTGCATGCTTTAAGTGTGTTTGGTGGCTCAGAACCATCAAAAAACGTTGAAATATAGTTCAAATTCAATAAAAATCGACAAAAATACAGTTTCTAGCTAAAATTTGATGGTTTCGTTGCACTTTCCGAGCCCGTAGGGAATCTGATTGGCTTAAAAGTACAAGAAAACACTTCAAAAGTGACGTTTCTGAAGAATTTTAACAGTTTTCTTGTATCTACGAACGCCAGAATGCATAAAATTGACCTAAACGTCTCCTTTTCCTATTCTGAGTCGATTCTGCATGCTTTAAGTGTGTTTGGTGGCTCAGAACCATCAAAAAACGTTGAAATATAGTTCAAATTCAATAAAAATCGACAAAAATACAGTTTCTAGCTAAAATTTGATGGTTTCGTTGCACTTTCCGAGCCCGTAGGGTATCTGAGTGGCTTAAAAGTACAAGAAAACACTTCAAAAGTGACGTTTCTGAAGAATTTTAACAGTTTTCTTGTATCTACGAACGCCAGAATGCATAAAATTGACCTAAACGTCTTCTTTTCCTATTCTGAGTCGATTCTGCATGCTTTAAGTGTGTTTGGTGGCTCAGAACCATCAAAAAACTTTGAAATATAGTTCAAATTCAATAAAAATCGACAAAAATACAGTTTCTAGCTAAAATTTGATGGTTTCGTTGCACTTTCCGAGCCCGTAGGGTATCTAAGTGGCTTAAAAGTACAAGAAAACACTTCAAAAGTGACGTTTCTGAAGAATTTTAACAGTTTTCTTGTATCTACGAACGCCAGAATGCATAAAATTGATCTAAACGTCTCCTTTTCCTATTCTGAGTCGATTCTGCATGCTTTAAGTGTGTTTGGTGGCTCAGAACCATCAAAAAACGTTGAAATATAGTTCAAATTCAATAAAAATCGACAAAAATACAGTTTCTAGCTAAAATTTGATGGTTTCGTTGCACTTTCCGAGCCCGTAGGGTATCTGAGTGGCTTAAAAGTACAAGAAAACACTTCAAAAGTGACGTTTCTGAAGAATTTTAACAGTTTTCTTGTATCTACGAACGCCAGAATGCATAAAATTGACCTAAACGTCTCCTTTTCCTATTCTGAGTCGATTCTGCATGCTTTAAGTGTGTTTGGTGGCTCAGAACCATCAAAAAACTTTGAAATATAGTTCAAATTCAATAAAAATCGACAAAAATACAGTTTCTAGCTAAAATTTGATGGTTTCGTTGCACTTTCCGAGCCCGTAGGGTATCTGAGTGGCTTAAAAGTACAAGAAAACACTTCAAAAGTGACGTTTCTGAAGAATTTTAACAGTTTTCTTGTATCTACGAACGCCAGAATGCATAAAATTGACCTAAACGTCTCCTTTTTCTATTCTGAGTCGATTCTGCATGCTTTAAGTGTGTTTGGTGGTTCAGAACCATCAAAAAACTTTGAAATATAGTTCAAATTCAATAAAAATCGACAAAAATACAGTTTCTAGCTAAAATTTGATGGTTTCGTTGCACTTTCCAAGCCCGTAGGGTATCTGATTGGCTTTAAAGGACAAGAAAACACTTCAAAAGTGACGTTTCTGAAGAATTTTAACAGTTTTCTTGTATCTACGAACGCCAGAATGCATAAAATTGACCTAAACGTCTCCTTTTCCTATTCTGAGTCGATTCTGCATGCTTTAAGTGTGTTTGGTGGCTCAGAACCATCAAAAAACGTTGAAATATAGTTCAAATTCAATAAAAATCGACAAAAATACAGTTTCTAGCTAAAATTTGTTGGTTTCGTTGCACTTTCCGAGCCCGTAGGGTATCTGATTGGCTTAAAAGTACAAGAAAACACTTCAAAAGTGACGTTTCTGAAGAATTTTAACAGTTTTCTTGTATCTACGAACGCCAGAATGCATAAAATTGACCTAAACGTCTCCTTTTCCTATTCTGAGTCGATTCTGCATGCTTTAAGTGTGTTTGGTGGCTCAGAACCATCAAAAAACGTTGAAATATAGTTCAAATTCAATAAAAATCGACAAAAATACAGTTTCTAGCTAAAATTTGATGGTTTCGTTGCACTCTCCGAGCCCGTAGGGTATCTGATTGGCTTAAAAGTACAAGAAAACACTTCAAAAGTGACGTTTCTGAAGAATTTTAACAGTTTTCTTGTATCTACGAACGCCAGAATGCATAAAATTGACCTAAACGTCTCCTTTTCCTATTCTGAGTCGATTCTGCATGCTTTAAGTGTGTTTGGTGGCTCAGAACCATCAAAAAACGTTGAAATATAGTTCAAATTCAATAAAAATCGACAAAAATACAGTTTCTAGCTAAAATTTGATGGTTTCGTTGCACTTTCCGAGCCCGTAGGGTATCTGATTGGCTTAAAAGTACAAGAAAACACTTCAAAAGTGACGTTTCTGAAGAATTTTAACAGTTTTCTTGTATCTACGAACGCCAGAATGCATAAATTTGACCTAAACGTCTCCTTTTCCTATTCTGAGTCGATTCTGCATGCTTTAAGTGTGTTTGGTGGCTCAGAACCATCAAAAAACGTTGAATTATAGTTCAAATTCAATAAAAATCGACAAAAATACAGTTTCTAGCTAAAATTTGATGGTTTCGTTGCACTTTCCGAGCCCGTAGGGTATCTGATTAGCTTAAAAGTACAAGAAAACACTTCAAAAGTGACGTTTCTGAAGAATTTTAACAGTTTTCTTGTATCTACGAACGCCAGAATGCATAAAATTGACCTAAACGTCTCCTTTTCCTATTCTGAGTCGATTCTGCATGCTTTAAGTGTGTTTGGTGGCTCAGAACCATCAAAAAACGTTGAAATATAGTTCAAATTCAATAAAAATCGACAAAAATACAGTTTCTAGCTAAAATTTGATGGTTTCGTTGCACTTTCCGAGCCCGTAGGGTATCTGATTGGCTTAAAAGTACAAGAAAACACTTCAAAAGTGACGTTTCTGAAGAATTTTAACAGTTTTCTTATATCTACGAACGCCAGAATGCATAAAATTGACCTAAACGTCTCCTTTTCCTATTCTGAGTCGATTCTGCATGCTTTAAGTGTGTTTGGTGGCTCAGAACCATCAAAAAACGTTGAAATATAGTTCAAATTCAATAAAAATCGACAAAAATACAGTTTCTAGCTAAAATTTGATGGTTTCGTTGCACTTTCCGAGCCCGTAGGGTATCTGATTGGCTTAAAAGTACAAGAAAACACTTCAAAAGTGACGTTTCTGAAGAATTTTAACAGTTTTCTTGTATCTACGAACGCCAGAATGCATAAAATTGACCTAAACGTCTCCTTTTCCTATTCTGAGTCGATTCTGCATGCTTTAAGTGTGTTTGGTGGCTCAGAACCATCAAAAAACGTTGAAATATAGTTCAAATTCAATAAAAATCGACAAAAATACAGTTTCTAGCTAAAATTTGATGGTTTCGTTGCACTTTCCGAGCCCGTAGGGTATCTGATTGGCTTAAAAGTACAAGAAAACACTTCAAAAGTGACGTTTCTGAAGAATTTTAACAGTTTTCTTGTATCTACGAACGCCAGAATGCATAAAATTGACCTAAACGTCTCCTTTTCCTATTCTGAGTCGATTCTGCATGCTTTAAGTGTGTTTGGTGGCTCAGAACCATCAAAAAACGTTGAAATATAGTTCAAATTCAATAAAAATCGACAAAAATACAGTTTCTAGCTAAAATTTGATGGTTTCGTTGCACTTTCCGAGCCCGTAGATATAGTTCAAATTCAATAAAAATCGACAAAAATACAGTTTCTAGCTAAAATTTGATGGTTTCGTTGCACTTTCCGAGCCCGTAGGGTATCTGAGTGGCTTAAAAGTACAAGAAAACACTTCAAAAGTGACGTTTCTGAAGAATTTTAACAGTTTTCTTGTATCTACGAACGCCAGAATGCATAAAATTGACCTAAACGTCTCCTTTTCCTATTCTGAGTCGATTCTGCATGCTTTAAGTGTGTTTGGTGGCTCAGAACCATCAAAAAACGTTGAAATATTGTTCAAATTCAATAAAAATCGACAAAAATACAGTTTCTAGCTAAAATTTGATGGTTTCGTTGCACTTTCCGAGCCCGTAGGGTATCTGAGTGGCTTAAAAGTACAAGAAAACACTTCAAAAGTGACATTTCTGAAGAATTTTAACAGTTTTCTTGTACCTACGAACGCCAGAATGCATAAAATTGACCTAAACGTCTCCTTTTCCTATTCTGAGTCGATTCTGCATGCTTTAAGTGTGTTTGGTGGCTCAGAACCATCAAAAAACTTTGAAATATAGTTCAAATTCAATAAAAATCGACAAAAATACAGTTTCTAGCTAAAATTTGATGGTTTCGTTGCACTTTCCGAGCCCGTAGGGTATCTGAGTGGCTTAAAAGTACAAGAAAACACTTCAAAAGTGACGTTTCTGAAGAATTTTAACAGTTTTCTTGTATCTACGAACGCCAGAATGCATAAAATTGACCTAAACGTCTCCTTTTCCTATTCTGAGTCGATTCTGCATGCTTTAAGTGTGTTTGGTGGCTCAGAACCATCAAAAAACGTTGAAATATAGTTCAAATTCAATAAAAATCGACAAAAATACAGTTTCTAGCTAAAATTTGATGGTTTCGTTGCACTTTCCGAGCCCGTAGGGTATCTGATTGGCTTAAAAGTACAAGTAAACACTTCAAAAGTGACGTTTCTGAAGAATTTTAACAGTTTTCTTGTATCTACGAACGCCAGAATGCATAAAATTGACCTAAACGTCTCCTTTTCTTATTCTGAGTCGATTCTGCATGCTTTAAGTGTGTTTGGTGGCTCAGAACCATCAAAAAACGTTGAAATATAGTTCAAATTCAATAAAAATCGACAAAAATACAGTTTCTAGCTAAAATTTGATGGTTTCATTGCACTTTCCGAGCCCGCAGGGTATCTGAGTGGCTTAAAAGTACAAGAAAACACTTCAAAAGTGACGTTTCTGAAGAATTTAAACAGTTTTCTTGTATCTACGAACGCCAGAATGCATAAAATTGACCTAAACGTCTCCTTTTCATATTCTGAGTCGATTCTGCATGCTTTAAGTGTGTTTGGTGGCTCAGAACCATCAAAAAACGTTGAAATATAGTTCAAATTCAATAAAAATCGACAAAAATACAGTTTCTAGCTAAAATTTGATGGTTTCGTTGCACTTTCCGAGCCCGTAGGGTACCTGAGTGGTTTAAAAGTACAAGAAAACACTTCAAAAGTGACGTTTCTGAAGAATTTTAACAGTTTTCTTGTATCTACGAACGCCAGAATGCATAAAATTGACCTAAACGTCTCCTTTTCCTATTCTGAGTCGGTTCTGCATGCTTTAAGTGTGTTTGGTGGCTCAGAACCATCAAAAAACGTTGAAATATAGTTCAAATTCAATAAAAATCGACAAAAATACAGTTTCTAGCTAAAATTTGATGGTTTCGTTGCACTTTCCGAGCCCGTAGGGTATCTGAGTGGCTTAAAAGTACAAGAAAACACTTCAAAAGTGACGTTTCTGAAGAATTTTAACAGTTTTCTTGTATCTACGAACGCCAGAATGCATAAAATTGACCTAAACGTCTTCTTTTCCTATTCTGAGTCGATTCTGCATGCTTTAAGTGTGTTTGGTGGCTCAGAACCATCAAAAAACTTTGAAATATAGTTCAAATTCAATAAAAATCGACAAAAATACAGTTTCTAGCTAAAATTTGATGGTTTCGTTGCACTTTCCGAGCCCGTAGGGTATCTGAGTGGCTTAAAAGTACAAGAAAACACTTCAAAAGTGACGTTTCTGATGAATTTTAACAGTTTTCTTGTATCTACGAACGCCAGAATGCATAAAATTGATCTAAACGTCTCCTTTTCCTATTCTGAGTCGATTCTGCATGCTTTAAGTGTGTTTGGTGGCTCAGAACCATCAAAAAACGTTGAAATATAGTTCAAATTCAATAAAAATCGACAAAAATACAGTTTCTAGCTAAAATTTGATGGTTTCGTTGCACTTTCCGAGCCCGTAGGGTATCTGAGTGGCTTAAAAGTACAAGAAAACACTTCAAAAGTGACGTTTCTGAAGAATTTTAACAGTTTTCTTGTATCTACGAACGCCAGAATGCATAAAATTGACCTAAACGTCTCCTTTTCCTATTCTGAGTCGATTCTGCATGCTTTAAGTGTGTTTGGTGGCTCAGAACCATCAAAAAACTTTGAAATATAGTTCAAATTCAATAAAAATCGACAAAAATACAGTTTCTAGCTAAAATTTGATGGTTTCGTTGCACTTTCCGAGCCCGTAGGGTATCTGAGTGGCTTAAAAGTACAAGAAAACACTTCAAAAGTGACGTTTCTGAAGAATTTTAACAGTTTTCTTGTATCTACGAACGCCAGAATGCATAAAATTGACCTAAACGTCTCCTTTTTCTATTCTGAGTCGATTCTGCATGCTTTAAGTGTGTTTGGTGGTTCAGAACCATCAAAAAACTTTGAAATATAGTTCAAATTCAATAAAAATCGACAAAAATACAGTTTCTAGCTAAAATTTGATGGTTTCGTTGCACTTTCCAAGCCCGTAGGGTATCTGATTGGCTTAAAAGTACAAGAAAACACTTCAAAAGTGACGTTTCTGAAGAATTTTAACAGTTTTCTTGTATCTACGAACGCCAGAATGCATAAAATTGACCTAAACGTCTCCTTTTCCTATTCTGAGTCGATTCTGCATGCTTTAAGTGTGTTTGGTGGCTCAGAACCATCAAAAAACGTTGAAATATAGTTCAAATTCAAATAAAATCGACAAAAATACAGTTTCTAGCTAAAATTTGATGGTTTCGTTGCACTTTCCGAGCCCGTAGGGTATCTGAGTGGCTTAAAAGTACAAGAAAACACTTCAAAAGTGACGTTTCTGAAGAATTTTAACAGTTTTCTTGTATCTACGAACGCCAGAATGCATAAAATTGACCGAAACGTCTCCTTTTCCTATTCTGAGTCGATTCTGCATGCTTTAAGTGTGTTTGGTGGCTCAGAACCATCAAAAAACTTTGAAATATAGTTCAAATTCAATAAAAATCGACAAAAATACAGTTTCTAGCTAAAATTTGATGGTTTCGTTGCACTTTCCGAGCCCGTAGGGTATCTGAGTGGCTTAAAAGTACAAGAAAACACTTCAAAAGTGACGTTTCTGAAGAATTTTAACAGTTTTCTTGTATCTACGAACGCCAGAATGCATAAAATTGACCTAAAGGTCTCCTTTTCCTATTCTGAGTCGATTCTGCATGCTTTAAGTGTGTTTGGTGGCTCAGAACCATCAAAAAACTTTGAAATATAGTTCAAATTCAATAAAAATCGACAAAAATACAGTTTCTAGCTAAAATTTGATGGTTTCGTTGCACTTTCCGAGCCCGTAGGGTATCTGAGTGGCTTAAAAGTACAAGAAAACACTTCAAAAGTGACGTTTCTGAAGAATTTTAACAGTTTTCTTGTATCTACGAACGCCAGAATGCATAAAATTGACCTAAACGTCTCCTTTTTCTATTCTGAGTCGATTCTGCATGCTTTAAGTGTGTTTGGTGGCTCAGAACCATCAAAAAACGTTGAAATATAGTTCAAATTCAATAAAAATCGACAAAAATACAGTTTCTAGCTAAAATTTGTTGGTTTCGTTGCACTTTCCAAGCCCGTAGGGTATCTGATTGGCTTAAAAGTACAAGAAAACACTTCAAAAGTGACGTTTCTGAAGAATTTTAACAGTTTTCTTGTATCTACTAACGCCAGAATGCATAAAATTGACCTAAACGTCTCCTTTTCCTATTCTGAGTCGATTCTGCATGCTTTAAGTGTGTTTGGTGGCTCAGAACCATCAAAAAACGTTGAAATATAGTTCAAATTCAATAAAAATCGACAAAAATACAGTTTCTAGCTAAAATTTGATGGTTTCGTTGCACTTTCCGAGCCCGTTGGGTATCTGAGTGGCTTAAAAGTACAAGAAAACACTTCAAAAGTGACGTTTCTGAAGAATTTTAACAGTTTTCTTGTATCTACGAACGCCAGAATGCATAAAATTGACCTAAACGTCTCCTTTTCCTATTCTGAGTCGATTCTGCATGCTTTAAGTGTGTTTGGTGGCTCAGAACCATCAAAAAACTTTGAAATATAGTTCAAATTCAATAAAAAGCGACAAAAATACAGTTTCTAGCTAAAATTTGATGGTTTCGTTGCACTTTCCGAGCCCGTAGGATATCTGAGTGGCTTAAAAGTACAAGAAAACACTTCAAAAGTGACGTTTCTGAAGAATTTTAACAGTTTTCTTGTATCTACGAACGCCAGAATGCATAAAATTGACCTAAACGTCTCCTTTTCCTATTCTGAGTCGATTCTGCATGCTTTAAGTGTGTTTGGTGGCTCAGAACCATCAAATAACGTTGAAATATAGTTCAAATTCAATAAAAATCGACGAAAATACAGTTTCTAGCTAAAATTTGATGGTTTCGTTGCACTTTCCGAGCCCGTAGGGTATCTGAGTGGCTTAAAAGTACAAGAAAACACTTCAAAAGTGACGTTTCTGAAGAATTTTAACAGTTTTCTTGTATCTACGAACGCCAGAATGCATAAAATTGACCTAAACGTCTCCTTTTCCTATTCTGAGTCGATTCTGCATGCTTTAAGTGTGTTTGCTGGCTCAGAACCATCAAAAAACGTTGAAATATAGTTCAAATTCAATAAAAATCGACAAAAATACAGTTTCTAGCTAAAATTTGATGGTTTCGTTGCACTTTCCGAGCCCGTTGGGTATCTGAGTGGCTTAAAAGTACAAGAAAACACTTCAAAAGTGACGTTTCTGAAGAATTTTAACAGTTTTCTTGTATCTACGAACGCCAGAATGCATAAAATTGACCTAAACGTCTCCTTTTCCTATTCTGAGTCGATACTGCATGCTTTAAGTGTGTTTGGTGGCTCAGAACCATCAAAAAACTTTGAAATATAGTTCAAATTCAATAAAAATCGACAAAAATACAGTTTCTAGCTAAAATTTGATGGTTTCGTTGCACTTTTCGAGCCCGTAGGGTATCTGAGTGGCTTAAAAGTACAAGAAAACACTTCAAAAGTGACGTTTCTGAAGAATTTTAACAGTTTTCTTGTATCTACGAACGCCAGAATGCATAAAATTGACCTAAACGTCTCCTTTTTCTATTCTGAGTCGATTCTGCATGCTTTAAGTGTGTTTGGTGGCTCAGAACCATCAAAAAACGTTGAAATATAGTTCAAATTCAATAAAAATCGACAAAAATACAGTTTCTAGCTAAAATTTGATGGTTTCGTTGCACTTTCCAAGCCCGTAGGGTATCTGATTGGCTTAAAAGTACAAGAAAACACTTCAAAAGTGATGTTTCTGAAGAATTTTAACAGTTTTCTTGTATCTACGAACGCCAGAATGCATAAAATTGACCTAAACGTCTCCTTTTTCTATTCTGAGTCGATTCTGCATGCTTTAAGTGTGTTTGGTGGCTCAGAACCATCAAAAAACGTTGAAATATAGTTCAAATTCAATAAAAATCGACAAAAATACAGTTTCTAGCTAAAATTTGATGGTTTCGTTGCACTTTCCGAGCCCGTAGGGTATCTGAGTGGCTTAAAAGTACAAGAAAACACTTCAAAAGTGACGTTTCTGAAGAATTTTAACAGTTTTCTTGTATCTACGAACGCCAGAATGCATAAAATTGACCTAAACGTCTCCTTTTCCTATTCTGAGTCGATTCTGCATGCTTTAAGTGTGTTTGGTGGCTCAGAACCATCAAAAAACTTTGAAATATAGTTCAAATTCAATAAAAATCGACAAAAATACAGTTTCTAGCTAAAATTTGATGGTTTCGTTGCACTTTCCGAGCCCGTAGGATATCTGAGTGGCTTAAAAGTACAAGAAAACACTTCAAAAGTGACGTTTCTGAAGAATTTTAACAGTTTTCTTGTATCTACGAACGCCAGAATGCATAAAATTGACCTAAACGTCTCCTTTTCCTATTCTGAGTCGATTCTGCATGCTTTAAGTGTGTTTGGTGGCTCAGAACCATCAAAAAACGTTGAAATATAGTTCAAATTCAATAAAAATCGACAAAAATACAGTTTCTAGCTAAAATTTGATGGTTTCGTTGCACTTTCCGAGCCCGTAGGGTATCTGAGTGGCTTAAAAGTACAAGAAAACACTTCAAAAGTGACGTTTCTGAAGAATTTTAACAGTTTTCTTGTATCTACGAACGCCAGAATGCATAAAATTGACCTAAACGTCTCCTTTTCCTATTCTGAGTCGATTCTGCATGCTTTAAGTGTGTTTGGTGGCTCAGAACCATCAAAAAACTTTGAAATATAGTTCAAATTCAATAAAAATCGACAAAAATACAGTTTCTAGCTAAAATTTGATGGTTTCGTTGCACTTTCCGAGCCCGTAGGATATCTGAGTGGCTTAAAAGTACAAGAAAACACTTCAAAAGTGACGTTTCTGAAGAATTTTAACAGTTTTCTTGTATCTACGAACGCCAGAATGCATAAAATTGACCTAAACGTCTCCTTTTCCTATTCTGAGTCGATTCTGCATGCTTTAAGTGTGTTTGGTGGCTCAGAACCATCAAATAACGTTGAAATATAGTTCAAATTCAATAAAAATCGACAAAAATACAGTTTCTAGCTAAAATTTGATGGTTTCGTTGCACTTTCCGAGCCCGTAGGGTATCTGAGTGGCTTAAAAGTACAAGAAAACACTTCAAAAGTGACGTTTCTGAAGAATTTTAACAGTTTTCTTGTATCTACGAACGCCAGAATGCATAAAATTGACCTAAACGTCTCCTTTTCCTATTCTGAGTCGATTCTGCATGCTTTAAGTGTGTTTGGTGGGGGTATCTGATTGGCTTAAAAGTACAAGAAAACACTTCAAAAGTGACGTTTCTGAAGAATTTTAACAGTTTTCTTGTATCTACGAATGCCAGAATGCATAAAATTGACCTAAACGTCTCCTTTTCCTATTCTGAGTCGATTCTGCATGCTTTAAGTGTGTTTGGTGGCTCAGAACCATCAAAAAACGTTGAAATATAGTTCAAATTCAATAAAAATCGACAAAAATACAGTTTCTAGCTAAAATTTGATGGTTTCGTTGCACTTTCCGAGCCCGTAGGGTATCTGATTGGCTTAAAAGTACAAGAAAACACTTCAAAAGTGACGTTTCTGAAGAATTTTAACAGTTTTCTTGTATCTACGAACGCCAGAATGCATAAAATTGACCTAAACGTCTCCTTTTCCTATTCTGAGTCGATTCTGCATGCTTTAAGTGTGTTTGGTGGTTCAGAACCATCAAAAAACGTTGAAATATAGTTCAAATTCAATAAAAATCGACAAAAATACAGTTTCTAGCTAAAATTTGATGGTTTTGTTGCACTTTCCGAGCCCGTAGGGTATCTGATTGGCTTAAAAGTACAAGAAAACACTTCAAAAGTGACGTTTCTGAAGAATTTTAACAGTTTTCTTGTATCTACGAACGCCAGAATGCATAAAATTGACCTAAACGTCTCCTTTTCCTATTCTGAGTAGATTCTGCATGCTTTAAGTGTGTTTGGTGGCTCAGAACCATCAAAAAACGTTGAAATATAGTTCAAATTCAATAAAAATCGACAAAAATACAGTTTCTAGCTAAAATTTGATGGTTTCGTTGCACTTTCCGAGCCCGTAGGGTATCTGATTGGCTTAAAAGTACAAGAAAACACTTCAAAAGTGACGTTTCTGAAGAATTTTAACAGTTTTCTTGTATCTACGAACGCCAGAATGCATAAAATTGACCTAAACGTCTCCTTTTCCTATTCTGAGTCGATTCTGCATGCTTTAAGTGTGTTTGGTGGCTCAGAACCATCAAAAAACGTTGAAATATAGTTCAAATTCAATAAAAATCGACAAAAATACAGTTTCTAGCTAAAATTTGATGGTTTCGTTGCACTTTCCGAGCCCGTAGGTTATCTGATTGGCTTAAAAGTACAAGAAAACACTTCAAAAGTGACGTTTCTGAAGAATTTTAACAGTTTTCTTGTATCAACGAACGCCAGAATGCATAAAATTGACCTAAACGTCTCCTTTTCCTATTCTGAGTCGATTCTGCATGCTTTAAGTGTGTTTGGTGGCTCAGAACCATCAAAAAACGTTGAAATATAGTTCAAATTCAATAAAAATCGACAAAAATACAGTTTCTAGCTAAAATTTGATGGTTTCGTTGCACTTTCCGAGCCCGTAGGGTATCTGAGTGGCTTAAAAGTACAAGAAAACACTTCAAAAGTGACGTTTCTGAAGAATTTTAACAGTTTTCTTGTATCTACGAACGCCAGAATGCATAAATTTGACCTAAACGTCTCCTTTTCCTATTCTGAGTCGATTCTGCATGCTTTAAGTGTGTTTGGTGGCTCAGAACCATCAAAAAACGTTGAAATATAGTTCAAATTCAATAAAAATCGACAAAAATACAGTTTCTAGCTAAAATTTGATGGTTTCGTTGCACTTTGCGAGCCCGTAGGGTATCGGATTGGCTTAAAAGTACAAGAAAACACTTCAAAAGTGACGTTTCTGAAGAATTTTAACAGTTTTCTTGTATTTACGAACGCCAGAATGCATAAAATTGACCTAAACGTCTCCTTTTCCTATTCTGAGTCGATTCTGCATGCTTTAAGTGTGTTTGGTGGCTCAGAACCATCAAAAAACGTTGAAATATAGTTCAAATTCAATAAAAATCGACAAAAATACAGTTTCTAGCTAAAATTTGATGGTTTCGTTGCACTTTCCGAGCCCGTTGGGTATCTGAGTGGCTTAAAAGTACAAGAAAACACTTCAAAAGTGACGTTTCTGAAGAATTTTAACAGTTTTCTTGTATCTACGAACGCCAGAATACATAAAATTGACATAAACGTCTCCTTTTCCTATTCTGAGTCGATTCTGCATGCTTTAAGTGTGTTTGGTGGCTCAGAACCATCAAAAAACGTTGAAATATAGTTCAAATTCAATAAAAATCGACAAAAATACAGTTTCTAGCTAAAATTTGATGGTTTCGTTGCACTTTCCGAGCCCGTAGGGTATCTGAGTGGCTTAAAAGTACAAGAAAACACTTCAAAAGTGACGTTTCTGAAGAATTTTAACAGTTTTCTTGTATCTACGAACGCCAGAATGCATAAAATCGACCTAAACATCTCCTTTTCCTATTCTGAGTCGGTTCTGCATGCTTTAAGTGTGTTTGGTGGCTCAGAACCATCAAAAAACGTTGAAATATAGTTCAAATTCAATAAAAATCGACAAAAATACAGTTTCTAGCTAAAATTTGATGGTTTCGTTGCACTTTCCGAGCCCGTAGGGTATCTGAGTGGCTTAAAAGTACAAGAAAACACTTCAAAAGTGACGTTTCTGAAGAATTTTAACAGTTTTCTTGTATCTACGAACGCCAGAATGCATAAAATTGACCTAAACATCTCCTTTTCCTATTCTGAGTCGATTCTGCATGCTTTAAGTGTGTTTGGTGGGGGTATCTGATTGGCTTAAAAGTACAAGAAAACACTTCAAAAGTGACGTTTCTGAAGAATTTTAACAGTTTTCTTGTATCTACGAACGCCAGAATGCATAAAATTGACCTAAACGTCTCCTTTTCCTATTCTGAGTCGATTCTGCATGCTTTAAGTGTGTTTGGTGGCTCAGAACCATCAAAAAACGTTGAAATATAGTTCAAATTCAATAAAAATCGACAAAAATACAGTTTCTAGCTAAAATTTGATGGTTTCGTTGCACTTTCCGAGCCCGTTGGGTATCTGATTGGCTTAAAAGTACAAGAAAACACTTCAAAAGTGAAGTTTCTGAAGAATTTTAACAGTTTTCTTGTATCTACGAACGCCAGAATGCATAAAATTGACCTAAACGTCTCCTTTTCCTATTCTGAGTCGATTCTGCATGCTTTAAGTGTGTTTGGTGGCTCAGAACCATCAAAAAACGTTGAAATATAGTTCAAATTCAATAAAAATCGACAAAAATACAGTTTCTAGCTAAAATTTGATGGTTTCGTTGCACTTTCCGAGCCCGTAGGGTATCTGATTGGCTTAAAAGTACAAGAAAACCCTTCAAAAGTGACGTTTCTGAAGAATTTTAACAGTTTTCTTGTATCTACGAACGCCAGAATGCATAAAATTGACCTAAAGGTCTCCTTTTCCTATTCTGAGTCGATTCTGCATGCTTTAAGTGTGTTTGGTGGCTCAGAACCATCAAAAAACGTTGAAATATAGTTCAAATTCAATAAAAATCGACAAAAATACAGTTTCTAGCTAAAATTTGATGGTTTCGTTGCACTTTCCGAGCCCATAGGGTATCTGATTGGCTTAAAAGTACAAGAAAACACTTCAAAAGTGACGTTTCTGAAGAATTTTAACAGTTTTCTTGTATCTACGAACGCCAGAATGCATAAAATTGACCTAAACGTCTTCTTTTCCTATTCTGAGTCGATTCTGCATGCTTTAAGTGTGTTTGGTGGCTCAGAACCATCAAAAAACGTTGAAATATAGTTCAAATTCAATAAAAATCGACAAAAATACAGTTTCTAGCTAAAATTTGATGGTTTCGTTGCACTTTGCGAGCCCGTAGGGTATCTGATTGGCTTAAAAGTACAAGAAAACACTTCAAAAGTGACGTTTCTGAAGAATTTTAACAGTTTTCTTGTATCTACGAACGCCAGAATGCATAAAATTGACCTAAAGGTCTCCTTTTCCTATTCTGAGTTGATTCTGCATGCTTTAAGTGTGTTTGGTGGCTCAGAACCATCAAAAAACGTTGAAATATAGTTCAAATTCAATAAAAATCGACAAAAATACAGTTTCTAGCTAAAATTTGATGGTTTCGTTGCACTTTCCGAGCCCGTAGGGTATCTGATTGGCTTAAAAGTACAAGAAAACACTTCAAAAGTGACGTTTCTGAAGAATTTTAACAGTTTTCTTGTATCTACGAACGCCAGAATGCATAAAATTGACCTAAACGTCTCCTTTTCCTATTCTGAGTCGATTCTGCATGCTTTAAGTGTGTTTGGTGGCTCAGAACCATCAAAAAACGTTGAAATATAGTTCAAATTCAACAAAAATCGACAAAAATACAGTTTCTAGCTAAAATTTGATGGTTTCGTTGCACTTTCCGAGCCCATAGGGTATCTGATTGGCTTAAAAGTACAAGAAAACACTTCAAAAGTGACGTTTCTGAAGAATTTTAACAGTTTTCTTGTATCTACGAACGCCAGAATGCATAAAATTGACCTAAACGTCTCCTTTTCCTATTCTGAGTCGATTCTGCATGCTTTAAGTGTGTTTGGTGGCTCAGAACCATCAAAAAACGTTGAAATATAGTTCAAATTCAATAAAAATCGACAAAAATACAGTTTCTAGCTAAAATTTGATGGTTTCGTTGCACTTTCCGAGCCCGTAGGGTATCTGATTGGCTTAAAAGTACAAGAAAACACTTCAAAAGTGACGTTTCTGAAGAATTTTAACAGTTTTCTTGTATCTACGAACGCCAGAATGCATAAAATTGACCTAAACGTCTCCTTTTCCTATTCTGAGTCGATTCTGCATGCTTTAAGTGTGTTTGGTGGCTCAGAACCATCAAAAAACGTTGAAATATAGTTCAAATTCAATAAAAATCGACAAAAATACAGTTTCTAGCTAAAATTTGATGGTTTCGTTGCACTTTCCGAGCCCGTAGGGTATCTGATTGGCTTAAAAGTACAAGAAAACACTTCAAAAGTGACGTTTCTGAAGAATTTTAACAGTTTTCTTGTATCTACGGACGCCAGAATGCATAAAATTGACCTAAACGTCTCCTTTTCCTATTCTGAGTCGATTCTGCATGCTTTAAGTGTGTTTGGTGGCTCAGAACCATCAAAAAACGTTGAAATATAGTTCAAATTCAATAAAAATCGACAAAAATACAGTTTCTAGCTAAAATTTGATGGTTTCGTTGCACTTTCCGAGCCCGTAGGGTATCTGATTGGCTTAAAAGTACAAGAAAACACTTCAAAAGTGACGTTTCTGAAGAATTTTAACAGTTTTCTTGTATCTACGAACGCCAGAATGCATAAATTGACCTAAAGGTCTCCTTTTCCTATTCTGAGTCGATTCTGCATGCTTTAAGTGTGTTTGGTGGCTCAGAACCATCAAAAAACTTTGAAATATAGTTCAAATTCAATAAAAATCGACAAAAATACAGTTTCTAGCTAAAATTTGATGGTTTCGTTGCACTTTCCGAGCCCGTAGGGTATCTGATTGGCTTAAAAGTACAAGAAAACACTTCAAAAGTGACGTTTCTGAAGAATTTTAACAGTTTTCTTGTATCTACGAACGCCAGAATGCATAAAATTGACCTAAACGTCTCCTTTTCCTATTCTGAGTCGATTCTGCATGCTTTAAGTGTGTTTGGTGGCTCAGAACCATCAAAAAACGTTGAAATATAGTTCAAATTCAATAAAAATCGACAAAAATACAGTTTCTAGCTAAAATTTGATGGTTTCGTTGCACTTTCCGAGCTTGTAGGGTATCTGATTGGCTTAAAAGTACAAGAAAACACTTCAAAAGTGACGTTTCTGAAGAATTTTAACAGTTTTCTTGTATCTACGAACGCCAGAATGCATAAAATTGACCTAAACGTCTCCTTTTCCTATTCTGAGTCGATTCTGCATGCTTTAAGTGTGTTTGGTGGCTCAGAACCATCAAAAAACGTTGAAATATAGTTCAAATTCAATAAAAATCGACAAAAATACAGTTTCTAGCTAAAATTTGATGGTTTCGTTGCACTTTCCGAGCCCGTAGGGTATCTGATTGGCTTAAAAGTACAAGAAAACACTTCAAAAGTGACGTTTCTGAAGAATTTTAACAGTTTTCTTGTATCTACGAACGCCAGAATGCATAAAATTGACCTAAACGTCTCCTTTTCCTATTCTGAGTCGATTCTGCATGCTTTAAGTGTGTTTGGTGGCTCAGAACCATCAAAAAACGTTGAAATATAGTTCAAATTCAATAAAAATCGACAAAAATACAGTTTCTAGCTAAAATTTGATGGTTTCGTTGCACTTTCCGAGCCCGTTGGGTATCTGATTGGCTTAAAAGTACAAGAAAACACTTCAAAAGTGACGTTTCTGAAGAATTTTAACAGTTTTCTTGTATCTACGAACGCCAGAATGCATAAAATTGACCTAAACGTCTCCTTTTCCTATTCTGAGTCGATTCTGCATGCTTTAAGTGTGTTTGGTGGCTCAGAACCATCAAAAAACGTTGAAATATAGTTCAAATTCAATAAAAATCGACAAAAATACAGTTTCTAGCTAAAATTTGATGGTTTCGTTGCACTTTCCGAGCCCGTAGGGTATCTGATTGGCTTAAAAGTACAAGAAAACACTTCAAAAGTGACGTTTCTGAAGAATTTTAACAGTTTTCTTGTATCTACGAACGCCAGAATGCATAAAATTGACCTAAACGTCTCCTTTTCCTATTCTGAGTAGATTCTGCATGCTTTAAGTGTGTTTGGTGACTCAGAACCATCAAAAGACGTTGAAATATAGTTCAAATTCAATAAAAATCGACAAAAATACAGTTTCTAGCTAAAATTTGATGGTTTCGTTGCACTTTCCGAGCCCGTAGGGTATCTGATTGGCTTAAAAGTACAAGAAAACACTTCAAAAGTGACGTTTCTGAAGAATTTTAACAGTTTTCTTGTATCTACGAAAGCCAGAATGCATAAAATTGACCTAAACGTCTCCTTTTCCTATTCTGAGTAGATTCTGCATGCTTTAAGTGTGTTTGGTGGCTCAGAACCATCAAAAAACGTTGAAATATAGTTCAAATTCAATAAAAATCGACAAAAATACAGTTTCTAGCTAAAATTTGATGGTTTCGTTGCACTTTCCGAGCCCGTAGGGTATCTGATTGGCTTAAAAGTACAACAAAACACTTCAAAAGTGACGTTTCTGAAGAATTTTAACAGTTTTCTTGTATCTACGAACGCCAGAATGCATAAAATTGACCTAAACGTCTCCTTTTCCTATTCTGAGTCGATTCTGCATGCTTTAAGTGTGTTTGGTGGCTCAGAACCATCAAAAAACGTTGAAATATAGTTCAAATTCAATAAAAATCGACAAAAATACAGTTTCTAGCTAAAATTTGATGGTTTCGTTGCACTTTCCGAGCCCGTAGGGTATCTGATTGGCTTAAAAGTACAAGAAAACACTTCAAAAGTGACGTTTCTGAAGAATTTTAACAGTTTTCTTGTATCTACGAACGCCAGAATGCATAAACTTGACCTAAACGTCTCCTTTTCCTATTCTGAGTCGATTCTGCATGCTTTAAGTGTGTTTGGTGGCTCAGAACCATCAAAAAACGTTGAAATATAGTTCAAATTCAATAAAAATCGACAAAAATACAGTTTCTAGCTAAAATTTGATGGTTTCGTTGCACTTTCCGAGCCCGTAGGGTATCTGATTGGCTTAAAAGTACAAGAAAACACTTCAAAAGTGACGTTTCTGAAGAATTTTAACAGTTTTCTTGTATCTACGAACGCCAGAATGCATAAAATTGACCTAAACGTCTCCTTTTCCTATTCTGAGTCGATTCTGCATGCTTTAAGTGTGTTTGGTGGCTCAGAACCATCAAAAAACGTTGAAATATAGTTCAAATTCAATAAAAATCGACAAAAATACAGTTTCTAGCTAAAATTTGATGGTTTCGTTGCACTTTCCGAGCCCGTAGGGTATCTGATTGGCTTAAAAGTACAAGAAAACACTTCAAAAGTGACGTTTCTGAAGAATTTTAACAGTTTTCTTGTATCTACGAACGCCAGAATGCATAAAATTGACCTAAACGTCTCCTTTTCCTATTCTGAGTCGATTCTGCATGCTTTAAGTGTGTTTGGTGGCTCAGAACCATCAAAAAACGTTGAAATATAGTTCAAATTCAATAAAAATCGACAAAAATACAGTTTCTAGCTAAAATTTGATGGTTTCGTTGCACTTTCCGAGCCCGTAGGGTATCTGATTGGCTTAAAAGTACAAGAAAACACTTCAAAAGTGACGTTTCTGAAGAATTTTAACAGTTTTCTTGTATCTACGAACGCCAGAATGCATAAAATTGACCTAAACGTCTCCTTTTCCTATTCTGAGTCGATTCTGCATGCTTTAAGTGTGTTTGGTGGCTCAGAACC
>NW_026972402.1:0-55802 GCF_036711695.1 Zophobas morio | reverse complement strand
TAGCCCATAACAAAAAAGATCTACAATATTCCAATAATTGTGAGGGTGGATCAAAGATATGTCATCA
Source organism: Zophobas morio (assembly GCF_036711695.1). Taxonomy (NCBI): domain Eukaryota; kingdom Metazoa; phylum Arthropoda; class Insecta; order Coleoptera; family Tenebrionidae; genus Zophobas; species Zophobas morio. The sequence continues at coordinate 55,735 of NW_026972402.1, read as the reverse complement.
ATCTCGTAAGAGACGTACATATCTAGAAAATAAATGTGAAAATAAAACTTATGTGTGAGAACTAAAAAAAAGAACCTATGTGGTTTATAAGAATTTAAAACAACCTACTACAAAAATTGTAACAACATTTAAGATAACTACGTTAAGGTAACAACTATTTATGTATTTTGCGTTTATTTTTATGTAAATAGGTATGCTAATTCATAAAAACAATCGAAAAAAACGAGTTTTAATCACCGGTCAATTTGACCGGGGCGGCGGTTCCAGGTATGTGGAATTTTCGGCGGTTCTAGTGTTAAAGCATGCAGAATCGACTCAGAATAGGAAAAGGAGACGTTTAGGTCAATTTTATGCATTCTGGCGTTCGTAGATACAAGAAAACTGTTAAAATTCTTCAGAAACGTCACTTTTGAAGTGTTTTCTTGTACTTTTAAGCCAATCAGATACCCTACGGGCTCGGAAAGTGCAACGAAACCATCAAATTTTAGCTAGAAACTGTATTTTTGTCGATTTTTATTGAATTTGAACTATATTTCAACGTTTTTTGATGGTTCTGAGCCACCAAACACACTTAAAGCATGCAGAATCGACTCAGAATAGGAAAAGGAGACGTTTAGGTCAATTTTATGCATTCTGGCGTTCGTAGATACAAGAAAACTGTTAAAATTCTTCAGAAACGTCCCTTTTGAAGTGTTTTCTTGTACTTTTAAGCCAATCAGATACCCTACGGGCTCGGAAAGTGCAACGAAACCATCAAATTTTAGCTAGAAACTGTATTTTTGTCGATTTTTATTGAATTTGAACTATATTTCAACGTTTTTTGATGGTTCTGAGCCACCAAACACACTTAAAGCATGCAGAATCGACTCAGAATAGGAAAAGGAGACGTTTAGGTCAAATTTATGCATTCTGGAGTTCGTAGATACAAGAAAACTGTTAAAATTCTTCAGAAACGTCACTTTTGAAGTGTTTTCTTGTACTTTTAAGCCAATCAGATACCCTACGGGCTTGGAAAGTGCAACGAAACCATCAAATTTTAGCTAGAAACTGTATTTTTGTCGATTTTTATTGAATTTGAACTATATTTCAACGTTTTTTGATGGTTCTGAGCCACCAAACACACTTAAAGCATGCAGAATCGACTCAGAATAGGAAAAGGAGACGCTTAGGTCAATTTTATGCATTCTGGCGTTCGTAGATACAAGAAAACTGTTAAAATTCTTCAGAAATGTCACTTTTGAAGTGTTTTCTTGTACTTTTAAGCCAATCAGATACCCTACGGGCTCGGAAAGTGCAACGAAACCATCAAATTTTAGCTAGAAACTGTATTTTTGTTGATTTTTATTGAATTTGAACTATATTTCAACGTTTTTTGATGGTTCTGAGCCACCAAACACACTTAAAGCATGCAGAATCGACTCAGAATAGGAAAAGGAGACGTTTAGGTCAATTTTATGCATTCTGGCGTTCGTAGATACAAGAAAACTGTTAAAATTCTTCAGAAACGTCACTTTTGAAGTGTTTTCTTGTACTTTTAAGCCAATCAGATACCCTACGGGCTCGGAAAGTGCAACGAAACCATCAAATTTTAGCTAGAAACTGTATTTTTGTCGATTTTTATTGAATTTGAACTATATTTCAACGTTTTTTGATGGTTCTGAGCCACCAAACACACTTAAAGCATGCAGAATCGACTCAGAATAGGAAAAGGAGACGTTTAGGTCAATTTTATGCATTCTGGCGTTCGTAGATACAAGAAAACTCTTAAAATTCTTCAGAAACGTCACTTTTGAAGTGTTTTCTTGTACTTTTAAGCCAATCAGATACCCTACGGGCTCGGAAAGTGCAACGAAACCATCAAATTTTAGCTAGAAACTGTATTTTGGTCGATTTTTATTGAATTTGAACTATATTTCAACGTTTTTTGATGGTTCTGAGCCACCAAACACACTTAAAGCATGCAGAATCGACTCAGAATAGGAAAAGGAGACGTTTAGGTCAATTTTATGCATTCTGGCGTTCGTAGATACAAGAAAACTGTTAAAATTCTTCAGAAACGTCACTTTTGAAGTGTTTTCTTGTACTTTTAAGCCAATCAGATACCCTACGGGCTCGGAAAGTGCAACGAAACCATCAAATTTTAGCTAGAAACTGTATCTTTGTCGATTTTAATTGAATTTGAACTATATTTCAACGTTTTTTGATGGTTCTGAGCCACCAAACACACTTAAAGCATGCAGAATCGACTCAGAATAGGAAAAGGAGACGTTTAGGTCAATTTTATGCATTCTGGCGTTCGTAGATACAAGAAAACTGTTAAAATTCTTCAGAAACGTCACTTTTGAAGTGTTTTCTTGTACTTTTAAGCCAATCAGATACCCAACGGGCTCGGAAAGTGCAACGAAACCATCAAATTTTAGCTAGAAACTGTATTTTTGTCGATTTTTATTGAATTTGAACTACATTTCAACGTTTTTTGATGGTTCTGAGCCACCAAACACACTTAAAGCATGCAGAATCGACTCAGAATAGGAAAAGGAGACGTTTAGGTCAATTTTATGCATTCTGGCGTTCGTAGATACAAGAAAACTGTTAAAATTCTTCAGAAACGTCACTTTTGAAGTGTTTTCTTGTACTTTTAAGCCAATCAGATACCCTACGGGCTCGGAAAGTGCAACGAAACCATCAAATTTTAGCTAGAAACTGTATTTTTGTCGATTTTTATTGAATTTGAACTATATTTCAACGTTTTTTGATGGTTCTGAGCCACCAAACACACTTAAAGCATGCAGAATCGACTCAGAATAGGAAAAGGAGACGTTTAGGTCAATTTTATGCATTCTGGCGTTCGTAGATACAAGAAAACTGTTAAAATTCTTCAGAAACGTCACTTTTGAAGTGTTTTCTTGTACTTTTAAGCCAATCAGATACCCTACGGGCTCGGAAAGTGCAACGAAACCATCAAATTTTAGCTAGAAACTGTATCTTTGTCGATTTTTATTGAATTTGAACTATATTTCAACGTTTTTTGATGGTTCTGAGCCACCAAACACACTTAAAGCATGCAGAATCGACTCAGAATAGGAAAAGGAGACGTTTAGGTCAATTTTATGCATTCTGGCGTTCGTAGATACAAGAAAACTGTTAAAATTCTTCAGAAACGTCACTTTTGAAGTGTTTTCTTGTACTTTTAAGCCAATCAGATACCCTACGGGCTCGGAAAGTGCAACGAAACCATCAAATTTTAGCTAGAAACTGTATTTTTGTCGATTTTTATTGAATTTGAACTACATTTCAACGTTTTTTGATGGTTCTGAGCCACCAAACACACTTAAAGCATGCAGAATCGACTCAGAATAGGAAAAGGAGACGTTTAGGTCAATTTTATGCATTCTGGCGTTCGTAGATACAAGAAAACTGTTAAAATTCTTCAGAAACGTCACTTTTGAAGTGTTTTCTTGTACTTTTAAGCCAATCAGATACCCTACGGGCTCGGAAAGTGCAACGAAACCATCAAATTTTAGCTAGAAACTGTATTTTTGTCGATTTTTATTGAATTTGAACTATATTTCAACGTTTTTTGATGCTTCTGAGCCACCAAACACACTTAAAGCATGCAGAATCGACTCAGAATAGGAAAAGGAGACGTTTAGGTCAATTTTATGCATTCTGGCGTTCGTAGATACAAGAAAACTGTTAAAATTCTTCAGAAATGTCACTTTTGAAGTGTTTTCTTGTACTTTTAAGCCAATCAGATACCCTACGGGCTCGGAAAGTGCAACGAAACCATCAAATTTTAGCTAGAAACTGTATTTTTGTCGATTTTTATTGAATTTGAACTATATTTCAACGTTTTTTGATGGTTCTGAGCCACCAAACACACTTAAAGCATGCAGAATCGACTCAGAATAGGAAAAGGAGACGTTTAGGTCAATTTTATGCATTCTGGCGTTCGTAGATACAAGAAAACTGTTAAAATTCTTCAGAAACGTCACTTTTGAAGTGTTTTCTTGTACTTTTAAGCCAATCAGATACCCTACGGGCTCGGAAAGTGCAACGAAACCATCAAATTTTAGCTAGAAACTGTATTTTTGTCGATTTTTATTGAATTTGAACTATATTTCAACGTTTTTTGATGGTTCTGAGCCACCAAACACACTTAAAGCATGCAGAATCGACTCAGAATAGGAAAAGGAGACGTTTAGGTCAATTTTATGCATTCTGGCGTTCGTAGATACAAGAAAATTGTTAAAATTCTTCAGAAACGTCACTTTTGAAGTGTTTTCTTGTACTTTTAAGCCAATCAGATACCCAACGGGCTCGGAAAGTGCAACGAAACCATCAAATTTTAGCTAGAAACTGTATTTTTGTCGATTTTTATTGAATTTGAACTATATTTCAACGTTTTTTGATGGTTCTGAGCCACCAAACACACTTAAAGCATGCAGAATCGACTCAGAATAGGAAAAGGAGACGTTTAGGTCAATTTTATGCATTCTGGCGTTCGTAGATACAAGAAAACTGTTAAAATTCTTCAGAAACGTCACTTTTGAAGTGTTTTCTTGTACTTTTAAGCCAATCAGATACCCTACGGGCTCGGAAAGTGCAACGAAACCATCAAATTTTAGCTAGAGACTGTATTTTTGTCGATTTTTATTGAATTTGAACTATATTTCAACGTTTTTTGATGGTACTGAGCCACCAAACACACTTAAAGCATGCAGAATCGACTCAGAATAGGAAGAGGAGACGTTTAGGTCAATTTTATGCATTCTGGCGTTCGTAGATACAAGAAAACTGTTAAAATTCTTCAGAAACGTCACTTTTGAAGTATTTTCTTGTACTTTTAAGCCAATCAGATACCCTACGGGCTCGGAAAGTGCAACGAAACCATCAAATTTTAGCTAGAAACTGTATTTTTGTCGATTTTTATTGAATTTGAACTATATTTCAACGTTTTTTGATGGTTCTGAGCCACCAAACACACTTAAAGCATGCAGAATCGACTCAGAATAGGAAAAGGAGACGTTTAGGTCAATTTTATGCATTCTGGCGTTCGTAGATACAAGAAAACTGTTAAAATTCTTCAGAAACGTCACTTTTGAAGTGTTTTCTTGTACTTTTAAGCCAATCAGATACCCTACGGGCTCGGAAAGTGCAACGAAACCATCAAATTTTAGCTAGAAACTGTATTTTTGTCGATTTTTATTGAATTTGAACTATATTTCAACGTTTTTTGATGGTTCTGAGCCACCAAACACACTTAAAGCATGCAGAATCGACTCAGAATAGGAAAAGGAGACGTTTAGGTCAATTTTATGCATTCTGGCGTTCGTAGATACAAGAAAACTGTTAAAATTCTTCAGAAACGTCACTTTTGAAGTGTTTTCTTGTACTTTTAAGCCAATCAGATACCCAACGGGCTCGGAAAGTGCAACGAAACCATCAAATTTTAGCTAGAAACTGTATTTTTGTCGATTTTTATTGAATTTGAACTATATTTCAACGTTTTTTGATGGTTCTGAGCCACCAAACACACTTAAAGCATGCAGAATCGACTCAGAATAGGAAAAGGAGACGTTTAGGTCAATTTTATGCATTCTGGCGTTCGTAGATACCAGAAAACTGTTAAAATTCTTCAGAAACGTCACTTTTGAAGTGTTTTCTTGTACTTTTAAGCCAATCAGATACCCTACGGGCTCGGAAAGTGCAACGAAACCATCAAATTTTAGCTAGAAACTGTATTTTTGTCGATTTTTATTGAATTTGAACTATATTTCAACGTTTTTTGATGGTTCTGAGCCACCAAACACACTTAAAGCATGCAGAATCGACTCAGAATAGGAAAAGGAGACGTTTAGGTCAATTTTATGCATTCTGGCGTTCGTAGATACAAGAAAACTGTTAAAATTCTTCAGAAACGTCACTTTTGAAGTGTTTTCTTGTACTTTTAAGCCGATCAGATACCCTACGGGCTCTGAAAGTGCAACGAAACCATCAAATTTTAGCTAGAAACTGTATTTTTGTCGATTTTTATTGAATTTGAACTATATTTCAACGTTTTTTGATGGTTCTGAGCCACCAAACACACTTAAAGCATGCAGAATCGACTCAGAATAGGAAAAGGAGACGTTTAGGTCAATTTTATGCATTCTGGCGTTCGTAGATACAAGAAAACTGTTAAAATTCTTCAGAAACGTCACTTTTGAAGTGTTTTCTTGTACTTTTAAGCCAATCAGATACCCTACGGGCTCGGAAAGTGCAACGAAACCATCAAATTTTAGCTAGAAACTGTATTTTTGTCGATTTTTATTGAATTTGAACTATATTTCAATGTTTTTTGATGGTTCTGAGCCACCAAACACACTTAAAGCATGCAGAATCGACTCAGAATAGGAAAAGGAGACGTTTAGGTCAATTTTATGCATTCTGGCGTTCGTAGATACAAGAAAACTGTTAAAATTCTTCAGAAACGTCACTTTTGAAGTGTTTTCTTGTACTTTTAAGCCAATCAGATACCCTACGGGCTCGGAAAGTGCAACGAAACCATCAAATTTTAGCTAGAAACTGTATTTTTGTCGATTTTTATTGAATTTGAACTATATTTCAACGTTTTTTGATGGTTCTGAGCCACCAAACACACTTAAAGCATGCAGAATCGACTCAGAATGGGAAAAGGAGACGTTTAGGTCAATTTTATGCATTCTGGCGTTCGTAGATACAAGAAAACTGTTAAAATTCTTCAGAAACGTCACTTTTGAAGTGTTTTCTTGTACTTTTAAGCCAATCAGATACCCTACGGGCTCGGAAAGTGCAACGAAACCATCAAATTTTAGCTAGAAACTGTATTTTTGTCGATTTTAATTGAATTTGAACTATATTTCAACGTTTTTTGATGGTTCTGAGCTTTCTTGTACTTTTAAGCCAATCAGATACCCTACGGGCTCGGAAAGTGCAACGAAACCATCAAATTTTAGCTAGAAACTGTATTTTTGTCGATTTTTATTGAAATTGAACTATATTTCAACGTTTTTTGATGGTTCTGAGCCACCAAACACACTTAAAGCATGCAGAATCGACTCAGAATAGGAAAAGGAGACGTTTAGGTCAATTTTATGCATTCTGGCGTTCGTAGATACAAGAAAACTGTTAAAATTCTTCAGAAACGTCACTTTTGAAGTGTTTTCTTGTACTTTTAAGCCAATCAGATACCCTACGGGCTCGGAAAGTGCAACGAAACCATCAAATTTTAGCTAGAAGCTGTATTTTTGTCGATTTTTATTGAATTTGAACTATATTTCAACGTTTTTTGATGGTTCTGAGCCACCAAACACACTTAAAGCATGCAGAATCGACTCAGAATAGGAAAAGGAGACGTTTAGGTCAATTTTATGCATTCTGGCGTTCGTAGATACAAGAAAACTGTTAAAATTCTTCAGAAACGTCACTTTTGAAGTGTTTTCTTGTACTTTTAAGCCAATCAGATACCCTACGGGCTCGGAAAGTGCAACGAAACCATCAAATTTTAGCTAGAAACTGTATTTTTATCGATTTTTATTGAATTTGAACTATATTTCAACGTTTTTTGATGGTTCTGAGCCACCAAAAACACTTAAAGCATGCAGAATCGACTCAGAATAGGAAAAGGAGACGTTTAGGTCAATTTTATGCATTCTGGCGTTCGTAGATACAAGAAAACTGTTAAAATTCTTCAAAAACGTCACTTTTGAAGTGTTTTCTTGTACTTTTAAGCCACGGGCTCGGAAAGTGCAACGAAACCATCAAATTTTAGCTAGAAACTGTATTTTTGTCGATTTTTATTGAATTTGAACTATATTTCAACGTTTTTTGATGGTTCTGAGCCACCAAACACACTTAAAGCATGCAGAATCGACTCAGAATAGGAAAAGGAGACGTTTAGGTCAATTTTATGCATTCTGGCGTTCGTAGATACAAGAAAACTGTTAAAGTTCTTCAGAAACGTCACTTTTGAAGTGTTTTCTTGTACTTTTAAGCCAATCAGATACCCTACGGGCTCGGAAAGTGCAACGAAACCATCAAATTTTAGCTAGAAACTGTATTTTTGTCGATTTTTATTGAATTTGAACTATATTTCAACGTTTTTTGATGGTTCTGAGCCACCAAACACACTTAAAGCATGCAGAATCGACTCAGAATAGGAAAAGGAGACGTTTAGGTCAATTTTATGCATTCTGCCGTTCGTAGATACAAGAAAACTGTTAAAATTCTTCAGAAACGTCACTTTTGAAGTGTTTTCTTGTACTTTTAAGCCAATCAGATACCCAACGGGCTCGGAAAGTGCAACGAAACCATCAAATTTTAGCTAAAAACTGTATTTTTGTCGATTTTTATTGAATTTGAACTATATTTCAACGTTTTTTGATGGTTCTGAGCCACCAAACACACTTAAAGCATGCAGAATCGACTCAGAATAGGAAAAGGAGACGTTTAGGTCAATTTTATGCATTCTGGCGTTCGTAGATACAAGAAAACTGTTAAAATTCTTCAGAAACGTCACTTTTGAAGTGTTTTCTTGTACTTTTAAGCCAATCAGATACCCTACGGGCTCGGAAAGTGCAACGAAACCATCAAATTTCAGCTAGAAACTGTATTTTTGTCGATTTTTATTGAATTTGAACTATATTTCAACGTTTTTTGATGGTTCTGAGCCACCAAACACACTTAAAGCATGCAGAATCGACTCAGAATAGGAAAAGGAGACGTTTAGGTCAATTTTATGCATTCTGGCGTTCGTAGATACAAGAAAACTGTTAAAATTCTTCAGAAACGTCACTTTTGAAGTGTTTTCTTGTACTTTTAAGCCAATCAGATACCCAACGGGCTCGGAAAGTGCAACGAAACCATCAAATTTTAGCTAGAAACTGTATTTTTGTCGATTTTTATTGAATTTGAACTATATTTCAACGTTTTTTGATGGTTCTGAGCCACCAAACACACTTAAAGCATGCAGAATCAACTCAGAATAGGAAAAGGAGACGTTTAGGTCAATTTTATGCATTCTGGCGTTCGTAGATACAAGAAAACTGTTAAAATTCTTCAGAAACGTCACTTTTGAAGTGTTTTCTTGTACTTTTAAGCCAATCAGATACCCTACGGGCTCGGAAAGTGCAACGAAACCATCAAATTTTAGCTAGAAACTGTATTTTTGTCGATTTTTATTGAATTTGAACTATATTTCAACGTTTTTTGATGGTTCTGAGCCACCAAACACACTTAAAGCATGCAGAATCGACTCAGAATAGGAAAAGGAGACGTCTAGGTCAATTTTATGCATTCTGGAGTTCGTAGATACAAGAAAACTGTTAAAATTCTTCAGAAACGTCACTTTTGAAGTGTTTTCTTGTACTTTTAAGCCAATCAGATACCCAACGGGCTCGGAAAGTGCAACGAAACCATCAAATTTTAGCTAGAAACTGTATTTTTGTCGATTTTTATTGAATTTGAACTATATTTCAACGTTTTTTGATGGTTCTGAGCCACCAAACACACTTAAAGCATGCAGAATCGACTCAGAATAGGAAAAGGAGACGTTTAGGTCAATTTTATGCATTCTGGCGTTCGTAGATACAAGAAAACTGTTAAAATTCTTCAGAAACGTCACTTTTGAAGTGTTTTCTTGTACTTTTAAGCCAATCAGATACCCTACGGGCTCGGAAAGTGCAACGAAACCATCAAATTTTAGCTAGAAACTGTATTTTTGTCGATTTTTATTGAATTTGAACTATATTTCAACGTTTTTTGATGGTTCTGAGCCACCAAACACACTTAAAGCATGCAGAATCGACTCAGAATAGGAAAAGGAGACGTTTAGGTCAATTTTATGCATTCTGGCGTTCGTAGATACAAGAAAACTGTTAAAATTCTTCAGAAACGTCACTTTTGAAGTGTTTTCTTGTACTTTTAAGCCAATCAGATACCCTACGGGCTCGGAAAGTGCAACGAAACCATCAAATTTTAGCTAGAAACTGTATTTTTGTCGATTTTTATTGAATTTGAACTATATTTCAACGTTTTTTGATGGTTCTGAGCCACCAAACACACTTAAAGCATGCAGAATCGACTCAGAATAGGAAAAGGAGACGTTTAGGTCAATTTTATGCATTCTGGCGTTCGTAGATACAAGAAAACTGTTAAAATTCTTCAGAAACGTCACTTTTGAAGTGTTTTCTTGTACTTTTAAGCCAATCAGATACCCTACGGGCTCGGAAAGTGCAACGAAACCATCAAATTTTAGCTAGAAACTGTATTTTTGTCGATTTTTATTGAATTTGTACTATATTTCAACGTTTTTTGATGGTTCTGAGCCACCAAACACACTTAAAGCATGCAGAATCGACTCAGAATAGGAAAAGGAGACGTTTAGGTCAATTTTATGCATTCTGGCGTTCGTAGATACAAGAAAACTGTTAAAATTCTTCAGAAACGTCACTTTTGAAATGTTTTCTTGTACTTTTAAGCCAATCAGATACCCTACGGGCTCGGAAAGTGCAACGAAACCATCAAATTTTAGCTAGAAACTGTATTTTTGTCGATTTTTATTGAATTTGAACTATATTTCAACGTTTTTTGATGGTTCTGAGCCACCAAACACACTTAAAGCATGCAGAATCGACTCAGAATAGGAAAAGGAGACGTTTAGGTCAATTTTATGCATTCTGGCGTTCGTAGATACAAGAAAACTGTTAAAATTCTTCAGAAACGTCACTTTTGAAGTGTTTTCTTGTACTTTTAAGCCAATCAGAAACCCTACGGGCTCGGAAAGTGCAACGAAACCATCAAATTTTAGCTAGAAACTGTATTTTTGTCGATTTTTATTGAATTTGAACTATATTTCAACGTTTTTTGATGGTTCTGAGCCACCAAACACACTTAAAGCATGCAGAATCGACTCAGAATAGGAAAAGGAGACGTTTAGGTCAATTTTATGCATTCTGGCGTTCGTAGATACAAGAAAACTGTTAAAATTCTTCAGAAACGTCACTTTTGAAGTGTTTTCTTGTACTTTTAAGCCAATCAGATACCCTACGGGCTCGGAAAGTGCAACGAAACCATCAAATTTTAGCTAGAAACTGTATTTTTGTCGATTTTTATTGAATTTGAACTATATTTCAACGTTTTTTGATGGTTCTGAGCCACCAAACACACTTAAAGCATGCAGAATCGACTCAGAATAGGAAAAGGAGACGTTTAGGTCAATTTTATGCATTCTGGCGTTCGTAGATACAAGAAAACTGTTAAAATTCTTCAGAAACGTCACTTTTGAAGTGTTTTCTTGTACTTTTAAGCCAATCAGATACCCTACGGGCTCGGAAAGTGCAACGAAACCATCAAATTTTAGCTAGAAACTGTATTTTTGTCGATTTTTATTGAATTTGAACTATATTTCAACGTTTTTTGATGGTTCTGAGCCACCAAACACACTTAAAGCATGCAGAATCGACTCAGAATAGGAAAAGGAGACGTTTAGGTCAATTTTATGCATTCTGGCGTTCGTAGATACAAGAAAACTGTTAAAATTCTTCAGAAACGTCACTTTTGAAGTGTTTTCTTGTACTTTTAAGCTAATCAGATACCCTACGGGCTCGGAAAGTGCAACGAAACCATCAAATTTTAGCTAGAAACTGTATTTCTGTCGATTTTTATTGAATTTGAACTATATTTCAACGTTTTTTGATGGTTCTGAGCCACCAAACACACTTAAAGCATGCAGAATCGACTCAGAATAGGAAAAGGAGACGTTTAGGTCAATTTTATGGATTCTGGCGTTCGTAGATACAAGAAAACTGTTAAAATTCTTCAGAAACGTCACTTTTGAAGTGTTTTCTTGTACTTTTAAGCCAATCAGATACCCTACGGGCTCGGAAAGTGCAACGAAACCATCAAATTTTAGCTAGAAACTGTATTTTTGTCGATTTTTATTGAATTTGAACTATATTTCAAAGTTTTTTGATGGTTCTGAGCCACCAAACACACTTAAAGCATGCAGAATCGACTCAGAATAGGAAAAGGAGACGTTTAGGTCAATTTTATGCATTCTGGCGTTCGTAGATACAAGAAAACTGTTAAAATTCTTTAGAAACGTCACTTTTGAAGTGTTTTCTTGTACTTTTAAGCCAATCAGATACCCTACGGGCTCGGAAAGTGCAACGAAACCATCAAATTTTAGCTAGAAACTGTATTTTTGTCGATTTTTATTGAATTTGAACTATATTTCAATGTTTTTTGATGGTTCTGAGCCACCAAACACACTTAAAGCATGCAGAATCGACTCAGAATAGGAAAATGAGACGTTTAGGTCAATTTTATGCATTCTGGCGTTCGTAGATACAAGAAAACTGTTAAAATTCTTCAGAAACGTCACTTTTGAAGTGTTTTCTTGTACTTTTAAGCCAATCAGATACCCTACGGGCTCGGAAAGTGCAACGAAACCATCAAATTTTAGCTAGAAACTGTATTTTTGTCGATTTTTATTGAATTTGAGCTATATTTCAACGTTTTTTGATGGTTCTGAGCCACCAAACACACTTAAAGCATGCAGAATCGACTCAGAATAGGAAAAGGAGACGTTTAGGTCAATTTTATGCATTCTGGCGTTCGTAGATACAAGAAAACTGTTAAAATTCTTCAGAAACGTCACTTTTGAAGTGTTTTCTTGTACTTTTAAGCCAATCAGATACCCTACGGGCTCGGAAAGTGCAACGAAACCATCAAATTTTAGCTAGAAACTGTATTTTTGTCGATTTTTATTGAATTTGAACTATATTTCAACGTTTTTTGATGGTTCTGAGCCACCAAACACACTTAAAGCATGCAGAATCGACTCAGAATAGGAGAAGGAGACGTTTAGGTCAATTTTATGCATTCTGGCGTTCGTAGATACAAGAAAACTGTTAAAATTCTTCAGAAACGTCACTTTTGAAGTGTTTTCTTGTACTTTTAAGCCAATCAGAAACCCTACGGGCTCGGAAAGTGCAACGAAACCATCAAATTTTAGCTAGAAACTGTATTTTTGTCGATTTTTATTGAATTTGAACTATATTTCAACGTTTTTTGATGGTTCTGAGCCACCAAACACACTTAAAGCATGCAGAATCGACTCAGAATAGGAAAAGGAGACGTTTAGGTCAATTTTATGCATTCTGGCGTTCGTAGATACAAGAAAACTGTTAAAATTCTTCAGAAACGTCACTTTTGAAGTGTTTTCTTGTAATTTTAAGCCAATCAGATATCCTACGGGCTCGGAAAGTGCAACGAAACCATCAAATTTTAGCTAGAAACTGTATTTTTGTCGATTTTTATTGAATTTGAACTATATTTCAACGTTTTTTGATGGTTCTGAGCCACCAAACACACTTAAAGCATGCAGAATCGACTCAGAATAGGAAAAGGAGACGTTTAGGTCAATTTTATGCATTCTGGCGTTCGTAGATACAAGAAAACTGTTAAAATTCTTCAGAAACGTCACTTTTGAAGTGTTTTCTTGTACTTTTAAGCCAATCAGATACCCTACGGGCTCGGAAAGTGCAACGAAACCATCAAATTTTAGCTAGAAACTGTATTTTTGTCGATTTTTATTGAATTTGAACTATATTTCAACGTTTTTTGATGGTTCTGAGCCACCAAACACACTTAAAGCATGCAGAATCGACTCAGAATAGGAAATGGAGACGTTTAGGTCAATTTTATGCATTCTGGCGTTCGTAGATACAAGAAAACTGTTAAAATTCTTCAGAAACGTCACTTTTGAAGTGTTTTCTTGTACTTTTAAGCCAATCAGATACTCTACGGACTCGGAAAGTGCAACGAAACCATCAAATTTTAGCTAGAAACTGTATTTTTGTCGATGTTTATTGAATTTGAACTATATTTCAACGTTTTTTGATGGTTCTGAGCCACCAAACACACTTAAAGCATGCAGAATCGACTCAGAATAGGAAAAGGAGACGTTTAGGTCAATTTTATGCATTCTGGCGTTCGTAGATACAAGAAAACTGTTAAAATTCTTCAGAAACGTCACTTTTGAAGTGTTTTCTTGTACTTTTAAGCCAATCAGATACCCTACGGGCTCGGAAAGTGCAACGAAACCATCAAATTTTAGCTAGAAACTGTATTTTTGTCGATTTTTATTGAATTTGAACTATATTTCAACGTTTTTTGATGGTTCTGAGCCACCAAACACACTTAAAGCATGCAGAATCGACTCAGAATAGGAAAAGGAGACGTTTAGGTCAATTTTATGCATTCTGGCGTTCGTAGATACAAGAAAACTGTTAAAATTCTTCAGAAACGTCACTTTTGAAGTGTTTTCTTGTACTTTTAAGCCAATCAGATACCCAACGGGCTCGGAAGGTGCAACGAAACCATCAAATTTTAGCTAGAAACTGTATTTTTGTCGATTTTTATTGAATTTGAACTATATTTCAACGTTTTTTGATGGTTCTGAGCCACCAAACACACTTAAAGCATGCAGAATCGACTCAGAATAAGAAAAGGAGACGTTTAGGTCAATTTTATGCATTCTGGCGTTCGTAGATACAAGAAAACTGTTAAAATTCTTCAGAAACGTCACTTTTGAAGTGTTTTCTTGTACTTTTAAGCCAATCAGATATCCTACGGGCTCGGAAAGTGCAACGAAACCATCAAATTTTAGCTAGAAACTGTATTTTTGTCGATTTTTATTGAATTTGAACTATATTTCAACGTTTTTTGATGGTTCTGAGCCACCAAACACACTTAAAGCATGCAGAATCGACTCAGAATAGGAAAAGGAGACGTTTAGGTCAATTTTATGCATTCTGGCGTTCGTAGATACAAGAAAACTGTTAAAATTCTTCAGAAACGTCACTTTTGAAGTGTTTTCTTGTACTTTTAAGCCAATCAGATACCCTACGGGCTCAGAAAGTGCAACGAAACCATCAAATTTTAGCTAGAAACTGTATTTTTGTCGATTTTTATTGAATTTGAACTATATTTCAACGTTTTTTGATGGTTCTGAGCCACCAAACACACTTAAAGCATGCAGAATCGACTCAGAATAGGAAAAGGAGACGTTTAGGTCAATTTTATGCATTCTGGCGTTCGTAGATACAAGAAAACTGTTAAAATTCTTCAGAAACGTCACTTTTGAAGTGTTTTCTTGTACTTTTAAGCCAATCAGATACCCTACGGGCTCGGAAAGTGCAACGAAACCATCAAATTTTAGCTAGAAACTGTATTTTTGTCGATTTTTATTGAATTTGAACTATATTTCAACGTTTTTTGATGGTTCTGAGCCACCAAACACACTTAAAGCATGCAGAATCGACTCAGAATAGGAAAAGGAGACGTTTAGGTCAATTTTATGCATTCTGGCGTTCGTAGATACAAGAAAACTGTTAAAATTCTTCAGAAACGTCACTTTTGAAGTGTTTTCTTGTACTTTTAAGCCAATCAGATACCCTACGGGCTCGGAAAGTGCAACGAAACCATCAAATTTTAGCTAGAAACTGTATTTTTGTCGATTTTTATTGAATTTGAACTATATTTCAACGTTTTTTGATGGTTCTGAGCCACCAAACACACTTAAAGCATGCAGAATCGACTCAGAATCGGAAAAGGAGACGCTTAGGTCAATTTTATGCATTCTGGCGTTCGTAGATACAAGAAAACTGTTAAAATTCTTCAGAAATGTCACTTTTGAAGTGTTTTCTTGTACTTTTAAGCCAATCAGATACCCTACGGGCTCGGAAAGTGCAACGAAACCATCAAATTTTAGCTAGAAACTGTATTTTTGTCGATTTTTATTGAATTTGAACTATATTTCAACGTTTTTTGATGGTTCTGAGCCACCAAACACACTTAAAGCATGCAGAATCGACTCAGAATAGGAAAAGGAGACGTTTAGGTCAATTTTATGCATTCTGGCGTTCGTAGATACAAGAAAACTGTTAAAATTCTTCAGAAACGTCACTTTTGAAGTGTTTTCTTGTACTTTTAAGCCAATCAGATACCCTACGGGCTCGGAAAGTGCAACGAAACCATCAAATTTTAGCTAGAAACTGTATTTTTGTCGATTTTTATTGAATTTGAACTATATTTCAACGTTTTTTGATGGTTCTGAGCCACCAAACACACTTAAAGCATGCAGAATCGACTCAGAATAGGAAAAGGAGACGTTTAGGTCAATTTTATGCATTCTGGCGTTCGTAGATACAAGAAAACTGTTAAAATTCTTCAGAAACGTCACTTTTGAAGTGTTTTCTTGTACTTTTAAGCCAATCAGATACCCTACGGGCTCGGAAAGTGCAACGAAACCATCAAATTTTAGCTAGAAACTGTATTTTTGTCGATTTTTATTGAATTTGAACTATATTTCAACGTTTTTTGATGGTTCTGAGCCACCAAACACACTCAAAGCATGCAGAATCGACTCAGAATAGGAAAAGGAGACGTTTAGGTCAATTTTATGCATTCTGGCGTTCGTAGATACAAGAAAACTGTTAAAATTCTTCAGAAACGTCACTTTTGAAGTGTTTTCTTGTACTTTTAAGCCAATCAGATACCCTACGGGCTCGGAAAGTGCAACGAAACCATCAAATTTTAGCTAGAAACTGTATTTTTGTCGATTTTTATTGAATTTGAACTATATTTCAACGTTTTTTGATGGTTCTGAGCCACCAAACACACTTAAAGCATGCAGAATCGACTCAGAATAGGAAAAGGAGACGTTTAGGTCAATTTTATGCATTCTGGCGTTCGTAGATACAAGAAAACTGTTAAAATTCTTCAGAAACGTCACTTTTGAAGTGTTTTCTTGTACTTTTAAGCCAATCAGATACCCTACGGGCTCGGAAAGTGCAACGAAACCATCAAATTTTAGCTAGAAACTGTATTTTTGTCAATTTTTATTGAATTTGAACTATATTTCAACGTTTGTTGATGGTTCTGAGCCACCAAACACACTTAAAGCATGCAGAATCGACTCAGAATAGGAAAAGGAGACGTTTAGGTCAATTTTATGCATTCTGGCGTTCGTAGATACAAGAAAACTGTTAAAATTCTTCAGAAACGTCACTTTTGAAGTGTTTTCTTGTACTTTTAAGCCAATCAGATACCCTACGGGCTCGGAAAGTGCAACGAAACCATGAAATTTTAGCTAGAAACTGTATTTTTGTCGATTTTTATTGAATTTGAACTATATTTCAACGTTTTTTGATGGTTCTGAGCCACCAAACACACTTAAAGCATGCAGAATCGACTCAGAATAGGAAAAGGAGACGTTTAGGTCAATTTTATGCATTCTGGCGTTCGTAGATACAAGAAAACTGTTAAAATTCTTCAGAAACGTCACTTTTGAAGTGTTTTCTTGTACTTTTAAGCCAATCAGATACCCTACGGCCTCGGAAAGTGCAACGAAACCATCAAATTTTAGCTAGAAACTGTATTTTTGTCGATTTTTATTGAATTTGAACTATATTTCAACGTTTTTTGATGGTTCTGAGCCACCAAACACACTTAAAGCATGCAGAATCGACTCAGAATAGGAAAAGGAGACGTTTAGGTCAATTTTATGCATTCTGGCGTTCGTAGATACAAGAAAACTGTTAAAATTCTTCAGAAACGTCACTTTTGAAGTGTTTTCTTGTACTTTTAAGCCAATCAGATACCCTACGGGCTCGGAAAGTGCAACGAAACCATCAAATTTTAGCTAGAAACTGTATTTTTGTCGATTTTTATTGAATTTGAACTATATTTCAACGTTTTTTGATGGTTCTGAGCCACCAAACACACTTAAAGCATGCAGAATCGACTCAGAATAGGAAAAGGAGACGTTTAGGTCAATTTTATGCATTCTGGCGTTCGTAGATACAAGAAAACTGTTAAAATTCTTCAGAAACGTCACTTTTGAAGTGTTTTCTTGTACTTTTAAGCCAATCAGATACCCTACGGGCTCGGAAAGTGCAACGAAACCATCAAATTTTAGCTAGAAACTGTATTTTTGTCGATTTTTATTGAATTTGAACTACATTTCAACGTTTTTTGATGGTTCTGAGCCACCAAACACACTTAAAGCATGCAGAATCGACTCAGAATAGGAAAAGGAGACGTTTAGGTCAATTTTATGCATTCTGGCGTTCGTAGATACAAGAAAACTGTTAAAATTCTTCAGAAACGTCACTTTTGAAGTGTTTTCTTGTACTTTTAAGCCAATCAGATACCCTACGGTCTCGGAAAGTGCAACGAAACCATCAAATTTTAGCTAGAAACTGTATTTTTGTCGATTTTTATTGAATTTGAACTATATTTCAACGTTTTTTGATGGTTCTGAGCCACCAAACACACTTAAAGCATGCAGAATCGACTCAGAATAGGAAAAGGAGACGTTTAGGTCAATTTTATGCATTCTGGCGTTCGTAGATACAAGAAAACTGTTAAAATTCTTCAGAAACGTCACTTTTGAAGTGATTTCTTGTACTTTTAAGCCAATCAGATACCCTACGGGCTCGGAAAGTGCAACGAAACCATCAAATTTTAGCTAGAAACTGAATTTTTGTCGATTTTTATTGAATTTGAACTATATTTCAACGTTTTTTGATGGTTCTGAGCCACCAAACACACTTAAAGCATGCAGAATCGACTCAGAATAGGAAAAGGAGACGTTTAGGTCAATTTTATGCATTCTGGCGTTCGTAGATACAAGAAAACTGTTAAAATTCTTCAGAAACGTCACTTTTGAAGTGTTTTCTTGTACTTTTAGGCCGATCAGATACCCTACGGGCTCGGAAAGTGCAACGAAACCATCAAATTTTAGCTAGAAACTGTATTTTTGTCGATTTTTATTGAATTTGAACTATATTTCAACGTTTTTTGATGGTTCTGAGCCACCAAACACACTTAAAGCATGCAGAATCGACTCAGAATAGGAAAAGGAGACGTTTAGGTCAATTTTATGCATTCTGGCGTTCGTAGATACAAGAAAACTGTTAAAATTCTTCAGAAACGTCACTTTTGAAGTGTTTTCTTGTACTTTTAAGCCAATCAGATACCCTACGGGCTCGGAAAGTGCAACGAAACCATCAAATTTTAGCTAGAAACTGTATTTTTGTCGATTTTTATTGAATTTGAACTATATTTCAACGTTTTTTGATGGTTCTGAGCCACCAAACACACTTAAAGCATGCAGAATCGACTCAGAATAGGAAAAGGAGACGTTTAGGTCAATTTTATGCATTCTGGCGTTCGTAGATACAAGAAAACTGTTAAAATTCTTCAGAAACGTCACTTTTGAAGTGTTTTCTTGTACTTTTAAGCCAATCAGATACCCTACGGGCTCGGAAAGTGCAACGAAACCATCAAATTTTAGCTAGAAACTGTATTTTTGTCGATTTTTATTGAATTTGAACTATATTTCAACGTTTTTTGATGGTTCTGAGCCACCAAACACACTTAAAGCATGCAGAATCGACTCAGAATAGGAAAAGGAGACGTTTAGGTCAATTTTATGCATTCTGGCGTTCGTAGATACAAGAAAACTGTTAAAATTCTTCAGAAACGTCACTTTTGAAGTGTTTTCTTGTACTTTTAAGCCAATCAGATACCCTACGGGCTCGGAAAGTGCAACGAAACCATCAAATTTTAGCTAGAAACTGTATTTTTGTCGATTTTTATTGAATTTGAACTATATTTCAACGTTTTTTGATGGTTCTGAGCCACCAAACACACTTAAAGCATGCAGAATCGACTCAGAATAGGAAAAGGAGACGTTTAGGTCAATTTTATGCATTCTGGCGTTCGTAGATACAAGAAAACTGTTAAAATTCTTCAGAAACGTCACTTTTGAAGTGTTTTCTTGTACTTTTAAGCCAATCAGATACCCTACGGGCTCGGAAAGTGCAACGAAACCATCAAATTTTAGCTAGAAACTGTATTTTTGTCGATTTTTATTGAATTTGAACTATATTTCAACGTTTTTTGAAGGTTCTGAGCCACCAAACACACTTAAAGCATGCAGAATCGACTCAGAATAGGAAAAGGAGACGTTTAGGTCAATTTTATGCATTCTGGCGTTCGTAGATACAAGAAAACTGTTAAAATTCTTCAGAAACGTCACTTTTGAAGTGTTTTCTTGTACTTTTAAGCCAATCAGATACCCTACGGGCTCGGAAAGTGCAACGAAACCATCAAATTTTAGCTAGAAACTGTATTTTTGTCGATTTTTATTGAATTTGAACTATATTTCAACGTTTTTTGATGGTTCTGAGCCACCAAACACACTTAAAGCATGCAGAATCGACTCAGAATAGGAAAAGGAGACGTTTAGGTCAATTTTATGCATTCTGGCGTTCGTAGATACAAGAAAACTGTTAAAATTCTTCAGAAACGTCACTTTTGAAGTGTTTTCTTGTACTTTTAAGCCAATCAGATACCCTACGGGCTCGGAAAGTGCAACGAAACCATCAAATTTTAGCTAGAAACTGTATTTTTGTCGATTTTTATTGAATTTGAACTATATTTCAACGTTTTTTGATGGTTCTGAGCCACCAAACACACTTAAAGCATGCAGAATCGACTCAGAATAGGAAAAGGAGACGTTTAGGTCAATTTTATGCATTCTGGCGTTCGTAGATACAAGAAAACTGTTAAAATTCTTCAGAAACGTCACTTTTGAAGTGTTTTCTTGTAATTTTAAGCCAATCAGATACCCAACGGGCTCGGAAAGTGCAACGAAACCATCAAATTTTAGCTAGAAACTGTATTTTTGTCGATTTTTATTGAATTTGAACTATATTTCAACGTTTTTTGATGGTTCTGAGCCACCAAACACACTTAAAGCATGCAGAATCGACTCAGAATAGGAAAACGAGACGTTTAGGTCAATTTTATGCATTCTGGCGTTCGTAGATACAAGAAAACTGTTAAAATTCTTCAGAAACGTCACTTTTGAAGTGTTTTCTTGTACTTTTAAGCCACTCAGATACCCTACGGGCTCGGACAGTGCAACGAAACCATCAAATTTTAGCTAGAAACTGTATTTTTGTCGATTTTTATTGAATTTGAACTATATTTCAACGTTTTTTGATGGTTCTGAGCCACCAAACACACTTAAAGCATGCAGAATCGACTCAGAATAGGAAAAGGAGACGTTTAGGTCAATTTTATGCATTCTGGCGTTCGTAGATACAAGAAAACTGTTAAAATTCTTCAGAAACGTCACTTTTGAAGTGTTTTCTTGTACTTTTAAGCCAATCAGATACCCTACGGGCTCGGAAAGTGCAACGAAACCATCAAATTTTAGCTAGAAACTGTATTTTTGTCGATTTTTATTGAATTTGAACTATATTTCAACGTTTTTTGATGGTTCTGAGCCACCAAACACACTTAAAGCATGCAGAATCGACTCAGAATAGGAAAAGGAGACGTTTAGGTCAATTTTATGCATTCTGGCGTTCGTAGATACAAGAAAACTGTTAAAATTCTTCAGAAACGTCACTTTTGAAGTGTTTTCTTGTACTTTTAAGCCAATCAGATACCCTACGGGCTCGGAAAGTGCAACGAAACCATCAAATTTTAGCTAGAAACTGTATTTTTGTCGATTTTTATTGAATTTGAACTATATTTCAACGTTTTTTGATGGTTCTGAGCCACCAAACACACTTAAAGCATGCAGAATCGACTCAGAATAGGAAAAGGAGACGTTTAGGTCAATTTTATGCATTCTGGCGTTCGTAGATACAAGAAAACTGTTAAAATTCTTCAGAAACGTCACTTTTGAAGTGTTTTCTTGTACTTTTAAGCCAATCAAATACCCTACGGGCTCGGAAAGTGCAACGAAACCATCAAATTTTAGCTAGAAACTGTATTTTTGTCGATTTTTATTGAATTTGAACTATATTTCAACGTTTTTTGATGGTTCTGAGCCACCAAACACACTTAAAGCATGCAGAATCGACTCAGAATAGGAAAAGGAGACGTTTAGGTCAATTTTATGCATTCTGGCGTTCGTAGATACAAGAAAACTGTTAAAATTCTTCAGAAACGTCACTTTTGAAGTGTTTTCTTGTACTTTTAAGCCAATCAGATACCCTACGGGCTCGGAAAGTGCAACGAAACCATCAAATTTTAGCTAGAAACTGTATTTTTGTCGATTTTTATTGAATTTGGACTATATTTCAACGTTTTTTGATGGTTCTGAGCCACCAAACACACTTAAAGCATGCAGAATCGACTCAGAATAGGAAAAGGAGACGTTTAGGTCAATTTTATGCATTCTGGCGTTCGTAGATACAAGAAAACTGTTAAAATTCTTCAGAAACGTCACTTTTGAAGTGTTTTCTTGTACTTTTAAGCCAATCAGATACCCAACGGGCTCGGAAAGTGCAACGAAACCATCAAATTTTAGCTAGAAACTGTATTTTTGTCGATTTTTATTGAATTTGAACTATATTTCAACGTTTTTTGATGGTTCTGAGCCACCAAACACACTTAAAGCATGCAGAATCGACTCAGAATAGGAAAAGGAGACGTTTAGGTCAATTTTATGCATTCTGGCGTTCGTAGATACAAGAAAACTGTTAAAATTCTTCAGAAACGTCACTTTTGAAGTGTTTTCTTGTAATTTTAAGCCAATCAGATACTCCACGGGCTCGGAAAGTGCAACGAAACCATCAAATTTTAGCTAGAAACTGTATTTTTGTCGATTTTTATTGAATTTGAACTATATTTCAACGTTTTTTGATGGTTCTGAGCCACCAAACACACTTAAAGCATGCAGAATCGACTCAGAATAGGAAAAGGAGACGTTTAGGTCAATTTTATGCATTCTGGCGTTCGTAGATACAAGAAAACTGTTAAAATTCTTCAGAAACGTCACTTTTGAAGTGTTTTCTTGTACTTTTAAGCCAATCAGATACCCTACGGGCTCGGAAAGTGCAACGAAACCATCAAATTTTAGCTAGAAACTGTATTTTTGTCGATTTTTATTAAATTTGAACTATATTTCAACGTTTTTTGATGGTTCTGAGCCACCAAACACACTTAAAGCATGCAGAATCGACTCAGAATAGGAAAAGGAGACGTTTAGGTCAATTTTATGCATTCTGGCGTTCGTAGATACAAGAAAACTGTTAAAATTCTTAAGAAACGTCACTTTTGAAGTGTTTTCTTGTACTTTTAAGCCAATCAGATACCCTACGGGCTCGGAAAGTGCAACGAAACCATCAAATTTTAGCTAGAAACTGTATTTTTGTCGATTTTTATTGAATTTGAACTATATTTCAACGTTTTTTGATGGTTCTGAGCCACCAAACACACTTAAAGCATGCAGAATCGACTCAGAATAGGAAAAGGAGACGTTTAGGTCAATTTTATGCATTCTGGCGTTCGTAGATACAAGAAAACTGTTAAAATTCTTCAGAAACGTCACTTTTGAAGTGTTTTCTTGTACTTTTAAGCCAATCAGATACCCTACGGGCTCGGAAAGTGCAACGAAACCATCAAATTTTAGCTAGAAACTGTATTTTTGTCGATTTTTATTGAATTTGAACTATATTTCAACGTTTTTTGATGGTTCTGAGCCACCAAACACACTTAAAGCATGCAGAATCGACTCAGAATAGGAAAAGGAGACGTTTAGGTCAATTTTATGCATTCTGGCGTTCGTAGATACAAGAAAACTGTTAAAATTCTTCAGAAACGTCACTTTTGAAGTGTTTTCTTGTACTTTTAAGCCAATCAGATAACCTACGGGCCCGGAAAGTGCAACGAAACCATCAAATTTTAGCTAGAAACTGTATTTTTGTCGATTTTTATTGAATTTGAACTATATTTCAACGTTTTTTGATAGTTCTGAGCCACCAAACACACTTAAAGCATGCAGAATCGCCTCAGAATAGGAAAAGGAGAAGTTTAGGTCAATTTTATGCATTCTGGCGTTCGTAGATACAAGAAAACTGTTAAAATTCTTCAGAAACGTCACTTTTGAAGTGTTTTCTTGTACTTTTAAGCCAATCAGATACCCTACGGGCTCGGAAAGTGCAACGAAACCATCAAATTTTAGCTAGAAACTGTATTTTTGTCGATTTTTATTGAATTTGAACTATATTTCAACGTTTTTTGATGGTTCTGAGCCACCAAACACACTTAAAGCATGCAGAATCGACTCAGAATAGGAAAAGGAGACGTTTAGGTCAATTTTATGCATTCTGGCGTTCGTAGATACAAGAAAACTGTTAAAATTCTTCAGAAACGTCACTTTTGAAGTGTTTTCTTGTACTTTTAAGCCAATCAGATACCCTACGGGCTCGGAAAGTGCAACGAAACCATCAAATTTTAGCTAGAAACTGTATTTTTGTCGATTTTTATTGAATTTGAACTATATTTCAACGTTTTTTGATGGTTCTGAGCCACCAAACACACTTAAAGCATGCAGAATCGACTCAGAATAGGAAAAGGAGACGTTTAGGTCAATTTTATGCATTCTGGCGTTCGTAGATACAAGAAAACTGTTAAAATTCTTCAGAAACGTCACTTTTGAAGTGTTTTCTTGTACTTTTAAGCCAATCAGATACCCTACGGGCTCGGAAAGTGCAACGAAACCATCAAATTTTAGCTAGAAACTGTATTTTTGTCGATTTTTATTGAATTTGAACTATATTTCAACGTTTTTTGATGGTTCTGAGCCACCAAACACACTTAAAGCATGCAGAATCGACTCAGAATAGGAAAAGGAGACGTTTAGGTCAATTTTATGCATTCTGGCGTTCGTAGATACAAGAAAACTGTTAAAATTCTTCAGAAACGTCACTTTTGAAGTGTTTTCTTGTACTTTTAAGCCAATCAGATACCCTACGGGCTCGGAAAGTGCAACGAAACCATCAAATTTTAGCTAGAAACTGTATTTTTGTCGATTTTTATTGAATTTGAACTATATTTCAACGTTTTTTGATGGTTCTGAGCCTCCAAACACACTTAAAGCATGCAGAATCGACTCAGAATAGGAAAAGGAGACGTTTAGGTCAATTTTATGCATTCTGGCGTTCGTAGATACAAGAAAACTGTTAAAATTCTTCAGAAACGTCACTTTTGAAGTGTTTTCTTGTACTTTTAAGCCAATCAGATACCCTACAGGCTCGGAAAGTGCAACGAAACCATCAAATTTTAGCTAGAAACTGTATTTTTGTCGATTTTTATTGAATTTGAACTATATTTCAACGTTTTTTGATGGTTCTGAGCCACCAAACACACTTAAAGCATGCAGAATCGACTCAGAATAGGAAAAGGAGACGTTTAGGTCAATTTTATGCATTCTGGCGTTCGTAGATACAAGAAAACTGTTAAAATTCTTCAGAAACGTCACTTTTGAAGTGTTTTCTTGTACTTTTAAGCCAATCAGATACCCTACGGGCTCGGAAAGTGCAACGAAACCATCAAATTTTAGCTAGAAACTGTATTTTTGTCGATTTTTATTGAATTTGAACTATATTTCAACGTTTTTTGATGGTTCTGAGCCACCAAACACACTTAAAGCATGCAGAATCGACTCAGAATAGGAAAAGGAGACGTTTAGGTCAATTTTATGCATTCTGGCGTTCGTAGATACAAGAAAACTGTTAAAATTCTTCAGAAACGTCACTTTTGAAGTGTTTTCTTGTACTTTTAAGCCAATCAGATACCCAACGGGCTCGGAAAGTGCAACGAAACCATCAAATTTTAGCTAGAAACTGTATTTTTGTCGATTTTTATTGAATTTGAACTATATTTCAACGTTTTTTGATGGTTCTGAGCCACCAAACACACTTAAAGCATGCAGAATCGACTCAGAATAGGAAAAGGAGACGTTTAGGTCAATTTTATGCATTCTGGCGTTCGTCGATACAAGAAAACTGTTAAAATTCTTCAGAAACGTCACTTTTGAAGTGTTTTCTTGTACTTTTAAGTCAATCAGATACCCAACGGGCTCGGAAAGTGCAACGAAACCATCAAATTTTAGCTAGAAACTGTATTTTTGTCGATTTTTATTGAATTTGAACTATATTTCAACGTTTTTTGATGGTTCTGAGCCACCAAACACACTTAAAGCATGCAGAATCGCCTCAGAATAGGAAAAGGAGAAGTTTAGGTCAATTTTATGCATTCTGGCGTTCGTAGATACAAGAAAACTGTTAAAATTCTTCAGAAACGTCACTTTTGAAGTGTTTTCTTGTACTTTTAAGCCAATCAGATACCCTACGGGCTCGGAAAGTGCAACGAAACCATCAAATTTTAGCTAGAAACTGTATTTTTGTCGATTTTTATTGAATTTGAACTATATTTCAACGTTTTTTGATGGTTCTGAGCCACCAAACACACTTAAAGCATGCAGAATCGACTCAGAATAGGAAAAGGAGACGTTTAGGTCAATTTTATGCATTCTGGCGTTCGTAGATACAAGAAAACTGTTAAAATTCTTCAGAAACGTCACTTTTGAAGTGTTTTCTTGTACTTTTAAGCCAATCAGATACCCTACGGGCTCGGAAAGTGCAACGAAACCATCAAATTTTAGCTAGAAACTGTATTTTTGTCGATTTTTATTGAATTTGAACTATATTTCAACGTTTTTTGATGGTTCTGAGCCACCAAACACACTTAAAGCATGCAGAATCGACTCAGAATAGGAAAAGGAGACGTTTAGGTCAATTTTATGCATTCTGGCGTTCGTAGATACAAGAAAACTGTTAAAATTCTTCAGAAACGTCACTTTTGAAGTGTTTTCTTGTACTTTTAAGCCAATCAGATACCCTACGGGCTCGGAAAGTGCAACGAAACCATCAAATTTTAGCTAGAAACTGTATTTTTGTCGATTTTTATTGAATTTGAACTATATTTCAACGTTTTTTGATGGTTCTGAGCCACCAAACACACTTAAAGCATGCAGAATCGACTCAGAATAGGAAAAGGAGACGTTTAGGTCAATTTTATGCATTCTGGCCTTCGTAGATACAAGAAAACTGTTAAAATTCTTCAGAAACGTCACTTTTGAAGTGTTTTCTTGTACTTTTAAGCCAATCAGATACCCTACGGGCTCGGAAAGTGCAACGAAACCATCAAATTTTAGCTAGAAACTGTATTTTTGTCGATTTTTATTGAATTTGAACTATATTTCAACGTTTTTTGATGGTTCTGAGCCTCCAAACACACTTAAAGCATGCAGAATCGACTCAGAATAGGAAAAGGAGACGTTTAGGTCAATTTTATGCATTCTGGCGTTCGTAGATACAAGAAAACTGTTAAAATTCTTCAGAAACGTCACTTTTGAAGTGTTTTCTTGTACTTTTAAGCCAATCAGATACCCTACGGGCTCGGAAAGTGCAACGAAACCATCAAATTTTAGCTAGAAACTGTATTTTTGTCGATTTTTATTGAATTTGAACTATATTTCAACGTTTTTTTGATGGTTCTGAGCCACCAAACACACTTAAAGCATGCAGAATCGACTCAGAATAGGAAAAGGAGACGTTTAGGTCAATTTTATGCATTCTGGCGTTCGTAGATACAAGAAAACTGTTAAAATTCTTCAGAAACGTCACTTTTGAAGTGTTTTCTTGTACTTTTAAGCCAATCAGATACCCTACGGGCTCGGAAAGTGCAACGAAACCATCAAATTTTAGCTAGAAACTGTATTTTTGTCGATTTTTATTGAATTTGAACTATATTTCAACGTTTTTTGATGGTTCTGAGCCACCAAACACACTTAAAGCATGCAGAATCGACTCAGAATAGGAAAAGGAGACGTTTAGGTCAATTTTATGCATTCTGGCGTTCGTAGATACAAGAAAACTGTTAAAATTCTTCAGAAACGTCACTTTTGAAGTGTTTTCTTGTACTTTTAAGCCAATCAGATACCCAACGGGCTCGGAAAGTGCAACGAAACCATCAAATTTTAGCTAGAAACTGTATTTTTGTCGATTTTTATTGAATTTGAACTATATTTCAACGTTTTTTGATGGTTCTGAGCCACCAAACACACTTAAAGCATGCAGAATCGACTCAGAATAGGAAAAGGAGACGTTTAGGTCAATTTTATGCATTCTGGCGTTCGTCGATACAAGAAAACTGTTAAAATTCTTCAGAAACGTCACTTTTGAAGTGTTTTCTTGTACTTTTAAGCCAATCAGATACCCAACGGGCTCGGAAAGTGCAACGAAACCATCAAATTTTAGCTAGAAACTGTATTTTTGTCGATTTTTATTGAATTTGAACTATATTTCAACGTTTTTTGATGGTTCTGAGCCACCAAACACACTTAAAGCATGCAGAATCGACTCAGAATAGGAAAAGGAGACGTTTAGGTCAATTTTATGCATTCTGGCGTTCGTAGATACAAGAAAACTGTTAAAATTCTTCAGAAACGTCACTTTTGAAGTGTTTTCTTGTACTTTTAAGCCAATCAGATACCCTACGGGCTCGGAAAGTGCAACGAAACCATCAAATTTTAGCTAGAAACTGTATTTTTGTCGATTTTTATTGAATTTGAACTATATTTCAACGTTTTTTGATGGTTCTGAGCCACCAAACACACTTAAAGCATGCAGAATCGACTCAGAATAGGAAAAGGAGACGTTTAGGTCAATTTTATGCATTCTGGCGTTCGTAGATACAAGAAAACTGTTAAAATTCTTCAGAAACGTCACTTTTGAAGTGTTTTCTTGTACTTTTAAGCCAATCAGATACCCTACGGGCTCGGAAAGTGCAACGAAACCATCAAATTTTAGCTAGAAACTGTATTTTTGTCGATTTTTATTGAATTTGAACTATATTTCAACGTTTTTTGATGGTTCTGAGCCACCAAACACACTTAAAGCATGCAGAATCGACTCAGAATAGGAAAAGGAGACGTTTAGGTCAATTTTATGCATTCTGGCGTTCGTAGATACAAGAAAACTGTTAAAATTCTTCAGAAACGTCACTTTTGAAGTGTTTTCTTGTACTTTTAAGCCAATCAGATACCCTACGGGCTCGGAAAGTGCAACGAAACCATCAAATTTTAGCTAGAAACTGTATTTTTGTCGATTTTTATTGAATTTGAACTATATTTCAACGTTTTTTGATGGTTCTGAGCCACCAAACACACTTAAAGCATGCAGAATCGACTCAGAATAGGAAAAGGAGACGTTTAGGTCAATTTTATGCATTCTGGCGTTCGTAGATACAAGAAAACTGTTAAAATTCTTCAGAAACGTCACTTTTGAAGTGTTTTCTTGTACTTTTAAGCCAATCAGATACCCTACGGGCTCGGAAAGTGCAACGAAACCATCAAATTTTAGCTAGAAACTGTATTTTTGTCGATTTTTATTGAATTTGAACTATATTTCAACGTTTTTTGATGGTTCTGAGCCACCAAACACACTTAAAGCATGCAGAATCGACTCAGAATAGGAAAAGGAGACGTTTAGGTCAATTTTATGCATTCTGGCGTTCGTAGATACAAGAAAACTGTTAAAATTCTTCAGAAACGTCACTTTTGAAGTGTTTTCTTGTACTTTTAAGCCAATCAGATACCCTACGGGCTCGGACAGTGCAACGAAACCATCAAATTTTAGCTAGAAACTGTATTTTTGTCGATTTTTATTGAATTTGAACTATATTTCAACGTTTTTTGATGGTTTTGAGCCACCAAACACACTTAAAGCATGCAGAATCGACTCAGAATAGGAAAAGGAGACGTTTAGGTCAATTTTATGCATTCTGGCGTTCGTCGATACAAGAAAACTGTTAAAATTCTTCAGAAACGTCACTTTTGAAGTGTTTTCTTGTACTTTTAAGCCAATCAGATACCCTACGGGCTCGGAAAGTGCAACGAAACCATCAAATTTTAGCTAGAAACTGTATTTTTGTCGATTTTTATTGAATTTGAACTATATTTCAACGTTTTTTGATGGTTCTGAGCCACCAAACACACTTAAAGCATGCAGAATCGACTCAGAATAGGAAAAGGAGACGTTTAGGTCAATTTTATGCATTCTGGCGTTCGTAGATACAAGAAAATTGTTAAAATTCTTCAGAAACGTCACTTTTGAAGTGTTTTCTTGTACTTTTAAGCCAATCAGATACCCTACGGGCTCGGAAAGTGCAACGAAACCATCAAATTTTAGCTAGAAACTGTATTTTTGTCGATTTTTATTGAATTTGAACTATATTTCAACGTTTTTTGATGGTTCTGAGCCACCAAACACACTTAAAGCATGCAGAATCGACTCAGAATAGGAAAAGGAGACGTTTAGGTCAATTTTATGCATTCTGGCGTTCGTAGATACAAGAAAACTGTTAAAATTCTTCAGAAACGTCACTTTTGAAGTGTTTTCTTGTACTTTTAAGCCAATCAGATACCCTACGGGCTCGGAAAGTGCAACGAAACCATCAAATTTTAGCTAGAAACTGTATTTTTGTCGATTTTTATTGAATTTGAACTATATTTCAACGTTTTTTGATGGTTCTGAGCCACCAAACACACTTAAAGCATGCAGAATCGACTCAGAATAGGAAAAGGAGACGTTTAGGTCAATTTTATGCATTCTGGCGTTCGTAGATACAAGAAAACTGTTAAAATTCTTCAGAAACGTCACTTTTGAAGTGTTTTCTTGTACTTTTAAGCCAATCAGATACCCTACGGGCTCGGAAAGTGCAACGAAACCATCAAATTTTAGCTAGAAACTGTATTTTTGTCGATTTTTATTGAATTTGAACTATATTTCAACGTTTTTTGATGGTTCTGAGCCACCAAACACACTTAAAGCATGCAGAATCGACTCAGAATAGGAAAAGGAGACGTTTAGGTCAATTTTATGCATTCTGGCGTTCGTAGATACAAGAAAACTGTTAAAATTCTTCAGAAACGTCACTTTTGAAGTGTTTTCTTGTACTTTTAAGCCAATCAGATACCCTACGGGCTCGGAAAGTGCAACGAAACCATCAAATTTTAGCTAGAAACTGTATTTTTGTTGATTTTTATTGAATTTGAACTATATTTCAACGTTTTTTGATGGTTCTGAGCCACCAAACACACTTAAAGCATGCAGAATCGACTCAGAATAGGAAAAGGAGACGTTTAGGTCAATTTTATGCATTCTGGCGTTCGTAGATACAAGAAAACTGTTAAAATTCTTCAGAAACGTCACTTTTGAAGTGTTTTCTTGTACTTTTAAGCCAATCAGATACCCTACGGGCTCGGAAAGTGCAACGAAACCATCAAATTTTAGCTAGAAACTGTATTTTTGTCGATTTTTATTGAATTTGAACTATATTTCAACGTTTTTTGATGGTTCTGAGCCACCAAACACACTTAAAGCATGCAGAATCGACTCAGAATAGGAAAAGGAGACGTTTAGGTCAATTTTATGCATTCTGGCGTTCGTAGATACAAGAAAACTGTTAAAATTCTTCAGAAACGTCACTTTTGAAGTGTTTTCTTGTACTTTTAAGCCAATCAGATACCCTACGGGCTCGGAAAGTGCAACGAAACCATCAAATTTTAGCTAGAAACTGTATTTTTGTCGATTTTTATTGAATTTGAACTATATTTCAACGTTTTTTGATGGTTCTGAGCCACCAAACACACTTAAAGCATGCAGAATCGACTCAGAATAGGAAAAGGAGACGTTTAGGTCAATTTTATGCATTCTGGCGTTCGTAGATACAAGAAAACTGTTAAAATTCTTCAGAAACGTCACTTTTGAAGTGTTTTCTTGTACTTTTAAGCCAATCAGATACCCTACGGGCTCGGAAAGTGCAACGAAACCATCAAATTTTAGCTAGAAACTGTATTTTTGTCGATTTTTATTGAATTTGAACTATATTTCAACGTTTTTTGATGGTTCTGAGCCACCAAACACACATAAAGCATGCAGAATCGACTCAGAATAGGAAAAGGAGACGTTTAGGTCAATTTTATGCATTCTGGCGTTCGTAGATACAAGAAAACTGTTAAAATTCTTCAGAAACGTCACTTTTGAAGTGTTTTCTTGTACTTTTAAGCCAATCAGATACCCTACGGGCTCGGAAAGTGCAACGAAACCATCAAATTTTAGCTAGAAACTGTATTTTTGTCGATTTTTATTGAATTTGAACTATATTTCAACGTTTTTTGATGGTTCTGAGCCACCAAACACACTTAAAGCATGCAGAATCGACTCAGAATAGGAAAAGGAGACGTTTAGGTCAATTTTATGCATTCTGGCGTTCGTAGATACAAGAAAACTGTTAAAATTCTTCAGAAACGTCACTTTTGAAGTGTTTTCTTGTACTTTTAAGCCAATCAGATACCCTACGGGCTCGGAAAGTGCAACGAAACCATCAAATTTTAGCTAGAAACTGTATTTTTGTCGATTTTTATTGAATTTGAACTATATTTCAACGTTTTTTGATGGTTCTGAGCCACCAAACACACTTAAAGCATGCAGAATCGACTCAGAATAGGAAAAGGAGACGTTTAGGTCAATTTTATGCATTCTGGCGTTCGTAGATACAAGCAAACTGTTAAAATTCTTCAGAAACGTCACTTTTGAAGTGTTTTCTTGTACTTTTAAGCCAATCAGATACCCTACGGGCTCGGAAAGTGCAACGAAACCATCAAATTTTAGCTAGAAACTGTATTTTTGTCGATTTTTATTGAATTTGAACTATATTTCAACGTTTTTTGATGGTTCTGAGCCACCAAACACACTTAAAGCATGCAGAATCGACTCAGAATAGGAAAAGGAGACGTTTAGGTCAATTTTATGCATTCTGGCGTTCGTAGATACAAGAAAACTGTTAAAATTCTTCAGAAACGTCACTTTTGAAGTGTTTTCTTGTACTTTTAAGCCAATCAGATACCCTACGGGCTCGGAAAGTGCAACGAAACCATCAAATTTTAGCTAGAAACTGTATTTATGTCGATTTTTATTGAATTTGAACTATATTTCAACGTTTTTTGATGGTTCTGAGCCACCAAACACACTTAAAGCATGCAGAATCGACTCAGAATAGGAAAAGGAGACGTTTAGGTCAATTTTATGCATTCTGGCGTTCGTAGATACAAGAAAACTGTTAAAATTCTTCAGAAACGTCACTTTTGAAGTGTTTTCTTGTACTTTTAAGCCAATCAGATACCCTACGGGCTCGGAAAGTGCAACGAAACCATCAAATTTTAGCTACAAACTGTATTTTTGTCGATTTTTATTGAATTTGAACTATATTTCAACGTTTTTTGATGGTTCTGAGCCACCAAACACACTTAAAGCATGCAGAATCGACTCAGAATAGGAAAAGGAGACGTTTAGGTCAATTTTATGCATTCTGGCGTTCGTAGATACAAGAAAACTGTTAAAATTCTTCAGAAACGTCACTTTTGAAGTGTTTTCTTGTACTTTTAAGCCAATCAGAAACCCTACGGGCTCGGAAAGTGCAACGAAACCATCAAATTTTAGCTAGAAACTGTATTTTTGTCGATTTTTATTGAATTTGAACTATATTTCAACGTTTTTTGATGGTTCTGAGCCACCAAACACACTTAAAGCATGCAGAATCGACTCAGAATAGGAAAAGGAGACGTTTAGGTCAATTTTATGCATTCTGGCGTTCGTAGATACAAGAAAACTGTTAAAATTCTTCAGAAACGTCACTTTTGAAGTGTTTTCTTGTACTTTTAAGCCAATCAGATACCCTACGGGCTCGGAAAGTGCAACGAAACCATCAAATTTTAGCTAGAAACTGTATTTTTGTCGATTTTTATTGAATTTGAACTATATTTCAACGTTTTTTGATGGTTCTGAGCCACCAAACGCACTTAAAGCATGCAGAATCGACTCAGAATAGGAAAAGGAGACGTTTAGGTCAATTTTATGCATTCTGGCGTTCGTAGATACAAGAAAACTGTTAAAATTCTTCAGAAACGTCACTTTTGAAGTGTTTTCTTGTACTTTTAAGCCAATCAGATACCCAACGGGCTCGGAAAGTGCAACGAAACCATCAAATTTTAGCTAGAAACTGTATTTTTGTCGATTTTTATTGAATTTGAACTATATTTCAACGTTTTTTGATGGTTCTGAGCCACCAAACACACTTAAAGCATGCAGAATCGACTCAGAATAGGAAAAGGAGACGTTTAGGTCAATTTTATGCATTCTGGCGTTCGTAGATACAAGAAAACTGTTAAAATTCTTCAGAAACGTCACTTTTGAAGTGTTTTCTTGTACTTTTAAGCCAATCAGATACCCAACGGGCTCGGAAAGTGCAACGAAACCATCAAATTTTAGCTAGAAACTGTATTTTTGTCGATTTTTATTGAATTTGAACTATATTTCAACGTTTTTTGATGGTTCTGAGCCACCAAACACACTTAAAGCATGCAGAATCGACTCAGAATAGGAAAAGGAGACGTTTAGGTCAATTATATGCATTCTGGCGTTCGTAGATACAAGAAAACTGTTAAAATTCTTCAGAAACGTCACTTTTGAAGTGTTTTCTTGTACTTTTAAGCCAATCAGATACCCTACGGGCTCGGAAAGTGCAACGAAACCATCAAATTTTAGCTAGAAACTGTATTTTTGTCGATTTTTATTGAATTTGAACTATATTTCAACGTTTTTTGATGGTTCTGAGCCACCAAACACACTTAAAGCATGCAGAATCGACTCAGAATAGGAAAAGGAGACGTTTAGGTCAATTTTATGCATTCTGGCGTTCGTAGATACAAGAAAACTGTTAAAATTCTTCAGAAACGTCACTTTTGAAGTGTTTTCTTGTACTTTTAAGCCAATCAGATACCCTACGGGCTCGGAAAGTGCAACGAAACCATCAAATTTTAGCTAGAAACTGTATTTTTGTCGATTTTTATTGAATTTGAACTATATTTCAACGTTTTTTGATGGTTCTGAGCCACCAAACACACTTAAAGCATGCAGAATCGACTCAGAATAGGAAAAGGAGACGTTTAGGTCAATTTTATGCATTCTGGCGTTCGTAGATACAAGAAAACTGTTAAAATTCTTCAGAAACGTCACTTTTGAAGTGTTTTCTTGTACTTTTAAGCCAATCAGATACCCTACGGGCTCGGAAAGTGCAACGAAACCATCAAATTTTAGCTAGAAACTGTATTTTTGTCGATTTTTATTGAATTTGAACTATATTTCAACGTTTTTTGATGGTTCTGAGCCACCAAACACACTTAAAGCATGCAGAATCGACTCAGAATAGGAAAAGGAGACGTTTAGGTCAATTTTATGCATTCTGGCGTTCGTAGATACAAGAAAACTGTTAAAATTCTTCAGAAACGTCACTTTTGAAGTGTTTTCTTGTACTTTTAAGCCAATCAGATACCCTACGGGCTCGGAAAGTGCAACGAAACCATCAAATTTTAGCTAGAAACTGTATTTTTGTCGATTTTTATTGAATTTGAACTATATTTCAACGTTTTTTGATGGTTCTGAGCCACCAAACACACTTAAAGCATGCAGAATCGACTCAGAATAGGAAAAGGAGACGTTTAGGTCAATTTTATGCATTCTGGCGTTCGTAGATACAAGAAAACTGTTAAAATTCTTCAGAAACGTCACTTTTGAAGTGTTTTCTTGTACTTTTAAGCCAATCAGATACCCTACGGGCTCGGAAAGTGCAACGAAACCATCAAATTTTAGCTAGAAACTGTATTTTTGTCGATTTTTATTGAATTTGAACTATATTTCAACGTTTTTTGATGGTTCTGAGCCACCAAACACACTTAAAGCATGCAGAATCGACTCAGAATAGGAAAAGGAGACGTTTAGGTCAATTTTATGCATTCTGGCGTTCGTAGATACAAGAAAACTGTTAAAATTCTTCAGAAACGTCACTTTTGAAGTGTTTTCTTGTACTTTTAAGCCAATCAGATACCCTACGGGCTCGGAAAGTGCAACGAAACCATCAAATTTTAGCTAGAAACTGTATTTTTGTCGATTTTTATTGAATTTGAACTATATTTCAACGTTTTTTGATGGTTCTGAGCCACCAAACACACTTAAAGCATGCAGAATCGACTCAGAATAGGAAAAGGAGACGTTTAGGTCAATTTTATGCATTCTGGCGTTCGTAGATACAAGAAAACTGTTAAAATTCTTCAGAAACGTCACTTTTGAAGTGTTTTCTTGTACTTTTAAGCCAATCAGATACCCTACGGGCTCGGAAAGTGCAACGAAACCATCAAATTTTAGCTAGAAACTGTATTTTTGTCGATTTTTATTGAATTTGAACTATATTTCAACGTTTTTTGATGGTTCTGAGCCACCAAACACACTTAAAGCATGCAGAATCGACTCAGAATAGGAAAAGGAGACGTTTAGGTCAATTTTATGCATTCTGGCGTTCGTAGATACAAGAAAACTGTTAAAATTCTTCAGAAACGTCACTTTTGAAGTGTTTTCTTGTACTTTTAAGCCAATCAGATACCCTACGGGCTCGGAAAGTGCAACGAAACCATCAAATTTTAGCTAGAAACTGTATTTTTGTCGATTTTTATTGAATTTGAACTATATTTCAACGTTTTTTGATGGTTCTGAGATACCAAACACACTTAAAGCATGCAGAATCGACTCAGAATAGGAAAAGGAGACGTTTAGGTCAATTTTATGCATTCTGGCGTTCGTAGATACAAGAAAACTGTTAAAATTCTTCAGAAACGTCACTTTTGAAGTGTTTTCTTGTACTTTTAAGCCAATCAGATACCCTACGGGCTCGGAAAGTGCAACGAAACCATCAAATTTTAGCTAGAAACTGTATTTTTGTCGATTTTTATTGAATTTGAACTATATTTCAACGTTTTTTGATGGTTCTGAGCCACCAAACACACTTAAAGCATGCAGAATCGACTCAGAATAGGAAAAGGAGACGTTTAGGTCAATTTTATGCATTCTGGCGTTCGTAGATACAAGAAAACTGTTAAAATTCTTCAGAAACGTCACTTTTGAAGTGTTTTCTTGTACTTTTAAGCCTATCAGATACCCTATGGGCTCGGAAAGTGCAACGAAACCATCAAATTTTAGCTAGAAACTGTATTTTTGTCGATTTTTATTGAATTTGAACTATATTTCAACGTTTTTTGATGGTTCTGAGCCACCAAACACACTTAAAGCATGCAGAATCGACTCAGAATAGGAAAAGGAGACGTTTAGGTCAATTTTATGCATTCTGGCGTTCGTAGATACAAGAAAACTGTTAAAATTCTTCAGAAACGTCACTTTTGAAGTGTTTTCTTGTACTTTTAAGCCAATCAGATACCCTACGGGCTCGGAAAGTGCAACGAAACCATCAAATTTTAGCTAGAAACTGTATTTTTGTCGATTTTTATTGAATTTGAACTATATTTCAACGTTTTTTGATGGTTCTGAGCCACCAAACACACTTAAAGCATGCAGAATCGACTCAGAATAGGAAAAGGAGACGTTTAGGTCAATTTTATGCATTCTGGCGTTCGTAGATACAAGAAAACTGTTAAAATTCTTCAGAAACGTCACTTTTGAAGTGTTTTCTTGTACTTTTAAGCCAATCAGATACCCTACGGGCTCGGAAAGTGCAACGAAACCATCAAATTTTAGCTAGAAACTGTATTTTTGTCGATTTTTATTGAATTTGAACTATATTTCAACGTTTTTTGATGGTTCTGAGCCACCAAACACACTTAAAGCATGCAGAATCGACTCAGAATAGGAAAAGGAGACGTTTAGGTCAATTTTATGCATTCTGGCGTTCGTAGATACAAGAAAACTGTTAAAATTCTTCAGAAACGTCACTTTTGAAGTGTTTTCTTGTACTTTTAAGCCAATCAGATACCCTACGGGCTCGGAAAGTGCAACGAAACCATCAAATTTTAGCTAGAAACTGTATTTTTGTCGATTTTTATTGAATTTGAACTATATTTCCAACGTTTTTTGATGGTTCTGAGCCACCAAACACACTTAAAGCATGCAGAATCGACTCAGAATAGGAAAAGGAGACGTTTAGGTCAATTTTATGCATTCTGGCGTTCGTAGATACAAGAAAACTGTTAAAATTCTTCAGAAACGTCACTTTTGAAGTGTTTTCTTGTACTTTTAAGCCAATCAGATACCCTACGGGCTCGGAAAGTGCAACGAAACCATCAAATTTTAGCTAGAAACTGTATTTTTGTCGATTGTTATTGAATTTGAACTATATTTCAACGTTTTTTGATGGTTCTGAGCCACCAAACACACTTAAAGCATGCAGAATCGACTCAGAATAGGAAAAGGAGACGTTTAGGTCAATTTTATGCATTCTGGCGTTCGTAGATACAAGAAAACTGTTAAAATTCTTCAGAAACGTCACTTTTGAAGTGTTTTCTTGTACTTTTAAGCCAATCAGATACCCAACGGGCTCGGAAAGTGCAACGAAACCATCAAATTTTAGCTAGAAACTGTATTTTTGTCGATTTTTATTGAATTTGAACTATATTTCAACGTTTTTTGATGGTTCTGAGCCACCAAACACACTTAAAGCATGCAGAATCGACTCAGAATAGGAAAAGGAGACGTTTAGGTCAATTTTATGCATTCTGGCGTTCGTAGATACAAGAAAACTGTTAAAATTCTTCAGAAACGTCACTTTTGAAGTGTTTTCTTGTACTTTTAAGCCAATCAGATACCCTACGGGCTCGGAAAGTGCAACGAAACCATCAAATTTTAGCTAGAAACTGTATTTTTGTCGATTTTTATTGAATTTGAACTATATTTCAACGTTTTTTGATGGTTCTGAGCCACCAAACACACTTAAAGCATGCAGAATCGACTCAGAATAGGAAAAGGAGACGTTTAGGTCAATTTTATGCATTCTGGCGTTCGTAGATTAAGACCCACCACTGACCCGGAAATGACCGGCATTCAGGCAAGACTTCTATCATTACGGGTACTAAGACCAAGTAATGATATGCATTGATTATTATTATAATTATTATTATTATTATTATTATTATTATTATTGAAAAATTCCCAACGGGGTAAACCCAATTACAGGGAAAAAAA
This sequence comes from Zophobas morio, assembly GCF_036711695.1. Lineage (NCBI taxonomy): Eukaryota > Metazoa > Arthropoda > Insecta > Coleoptera > Tenebrionidae > Zophobas > Zophobas morio. Next base: position 16,694 of record NW_026972402.1, on the reverse strand, counting down.
AAAAAAATAAGAAAAATGAAAAAAAAAAGACCATTAGTAATATATAAAATTCAAAAATTTACCAAAACAATCAGAGACATACGCAGAGAAATGTAATAGGGATAGAGAAACAAAAACAAAACAAAACAAGAAAAAAAAAATCCAATAAGAAAAAAAAACAAAATGCAAAAACGCAAGAGGTCATCACGTGCCATATATTGTTACTATTTTCTTTGTAATAATTGAGATGTTGTCAGTAAGGTCACAATAATGAAGTATCCTATTACAAGCTTTGCAACTAGATACAACTGGAGATTTAACAAGGGTGTTACTATAACATGGGGGACAGTAAAATGCATTGTGTTGACGCGAGTTGTGTTTAAGTATCAAGAAATTTAACTTGCCCAATAACCACATACAATCGATTTTGTAGTTAATTAGATGTATAATGAATCGTACTCCAGATATAATTCTTCTTGTTTGCAAAGAATTAATATAAAATTTGTTCAGAAGTTGAACATGATTAAAACCTCTTGGAGGATACACTCCATCTTCACAAAATGAGAGGAACTTTAGAAATGAACGTTGAACAGATTCAATATGCTTAATATGGACCTGATAGACAGGGTTCCAAATAAGCGAACCATACTCTAACTGAGATCTAACCAGTGCAAAGAATAAAGTTTTCAGAGTCTGAATCTTAGTAAAATCCTTACCATTTCTATAAATGAACCCATAAGTTTTCTGCGCTTTGGCCACAATATTATTAATGTGTGCAACAAAGGTGAACTTTGCATCAAATAAAATTCCAAGGTCAGTTACAGTATCGTTTCGTTTTATATTAGTATTATTGATATTATACTGGAAGTAAATAGGTGTGTGCTTGCGAGAGTACGATATAACTACACATTTTAAAAGATTTAAAAACAGACGATTTCTTTGGCACCATTGAGAGAGTTTATCAAGGTCCTCTTGTAGATCAACACAGTCTTTGATGGAACTTATGCATTTATAAACCTTATAGTCATCAGCAAATAGTAAACCATCCGAAGATACAACATTTGTGATGTCGTTGACAAACAATAAAAATAGTAAAGGGCCCAAATTTGACCCTTGGGGCACACCAGAACTAGGATATATATATTTGGACGTATAACATCGATATCTAACGCACTGGTTTCTATTTAGCAAATACGATTCAAATAGGTTAATGAGTGAATCCACAAATCCAAACGATTTTAGCTTCTGTAATAAAATGCAGTGATCAATTTGATCGAACGGCTTTTGAAAAGATACAAGAAAACTGTTAAAATTCTTCAGAAACGTCACTTTTGAAGTGTTTTCTTGTACTTTTAAGCCAATCAGATACCCTACGGGCTCGGAAAGTGCAACGAAACCATCAAATTTTAGCTAGAAACTGTATTTTTGTCGATTTTTATTGAATTTGAACTATATTTCAACGTTTTTTGATGGTTCTGAGCCACCAAACACACTTAAAGCATGCAGAATCGACTCAGAATAGGAAAAGGAGACGTTTAGGTCAATTTTATGCATTCTGGCGTTCGTAGATACAAGAAAACTGTTAAAATTCTTCAGAAACGTCACTTTTGAAGTGTTTTCTTGTACTTTTCAGCCAATCAGATACCCTACGGGCTCGGAAAGTGCAACGAAACCATCAAATTTTAGCTAGAAACTGTATTTTTGTCGATTTTTATTGAATTTGAACTATATTTCAACGTTTTTTGATGGTTCTGAGCCACCAAACACACTTAAAGCATGCAGAATCGACTCAGAATAGGAAAAGGAGACTTTTAGGTCAATTTTATGCATTCTGGCGTTCGTAGATACAAGAAAACTGTTAAAATTCTTCAGAAACGTCACTTTTGAAGTGTTTTCTTGTACTTTTAAGCCAATCAGATACCCTACGGGCTCGGAAAGTGCAACGAAACCATCAAATTTTAGCTAGAAACTGTATTTTTGTCGATTTTTATTGAATTTGAACTATATTTCAACGTTTTTTGATGGTTCTGAGCCACCAAACACACTTAAAGCATGCAGAATCGACTCAGAATAGGAAAAGGAGACGTTTAGGTCAATTTTATGCATTCTGGCGTTCGTAGATACAAGAAAACTGTTAAAATTCTTCAGAAACGTCACTTTTGAAGTGTTTTCTTGTACTTTTAAGCCAATCAGATACCCTACGGGCTCGGAAAGTGCAACGAAACCATCAAATTTTAGCTAGAAACTGTATTTTTGTCGATTTTTATTGAATTTGAACTATATTTCAACGTTTTTTGATGGTTCTGAGCCACCAAACACACTTAAAGCATGCACAATCGACTCAGAATAGGAAAAGGAGACGTTTAGGTCAATTTTATGCATTCTGGCGTTCGTAGATACAAGAAAACTGTTAAAATTCTTCAGAAACGTCACTTTTGAAGTGTTTTCTTGTACTTTTAAGCCAATCAGATACCCTACGGGCTCGGAAAGTGCAACGAAACCATCAAATTTTAGCTAGAAACTGTATTTTTGTCGATTTTTATTGAATTTGAACTATATTTCAACGTTTTTTGATGGTTCTGAGCCACCAAACACACTTAAAGCATGCAGAATCGACTCAGAATAGGAAAAGGAGACGTTTAGGTCAATTTTATGCATTCTGGCGTTCGTAGATACAAGAAAACTGTTAAAATTCTTCAGAAACGTCACTTTTGAAGTGTTTTCTTGTACTTTTAAGCCAATCAGATACCCTACGGGCTCGGAAAGTGCAACGAAACCATCAAATTTTAGCTAGAAACTGTATTTTTGTCGATTTTTATTGAATTTGAACTATATTTCAACGTTTTTTGATGGTTCTGAGCCACCAAACACACCTAAAGCATGCAGAATCGACTCAGAATAGGAAAAGGAGACTTTTAGGTCAATTTTATGCATTCTGGCGTTCGTAGATACAAGAAAACTGTTAAAATTCTTCAGAAACGTCACTTTTGAAGTGTTTTCTTGTACTTTTAAGCCAATCAGATACCCTACGGGCTCGGAAAGTGCAACGAAACCATCAAATTTTAGCTAGAAACTGTATTTTTGTCGATTTTTATTGAATTTGAACTATATTTCAACGTTTTTTGATGGTTCTGAGCCACCAAACACACTTAAAGCATGCAGAATCGACTCAGAATAGGAAAAGGAGACGTTTAGGTCAATTTTATGCATTCTGGCGTTCGTAGATACAAGAAAACTTAAAATTCTTCAGAAACGTCACTTTTGAAGTGTTTTCTTGTACTTTTAAGCCAATCAGATACCCTACAGGCTCGGAAAGTGCAACGAAACCATCAAATTTTAGCTAGAAACTGTATTTTTGTCGATTTTTATTGAATTTGAACTATATTTCAACGTTTCTTGATGGTTTTGAGCCACCAAACACACTTAAAGCATGCAGAATCGACTCAGAAGAGGAAAAGAAGACGTTTAGGTCAATTTTATGCATTCTGGCGTTCGTAGATACAAGAAAACTGTTAAAATTCTTCAGAAACGTCACTTTTGAAGTGTTTTCTTGTACTTTTAAGCCAATCAGATACCCTACGGGCTCGGAAAGTGCAACGAAACCATGAAATTTTAGCTAGAAACTGTATTTTTGTCGATTTTTATTGAATTTGAACTATATTTCAACGTTTTTTGATGGTTCTGAGCCACCAAACACACTTAAAGCATGCAGAATCGACTCAGAATAGGAAAAGGAGACGTTTAGGTCAATTTTATGCATTCTGGCGTTCGTAGATACAAGAAAACTGTTAAAATTCTTCAGAAACGTCACTTTTGAAGTGTTTTCTTGTACTTTTAAGCCAATCAGATACCCTACGGGCTCGGAAAGTGCAACGAAACCATCAAATTTTAGCTAGAAACTGTATTTTTGTCGATTTTTATTGAATTTGAACTATATTTCAACGTTTTTTGATGGTTCTGAGCCACCAAACACACTTAAAGCATGCAGAATCGACTCAGAATAGGAAAAGGAGACGTTTAGGTCAATTTTATGCATTCTGGCGTTCGTAGATACAAGAAAACTGTTAAAATTCTTCAGAAACGTCACTTTTGAAGTGTTTTCTTGTACTTTTAAGCCAATCAGATACCCTACGGGCTCGGAAAGTGCAACGAAACCATCAAATTTTAGCTAGAAACTGTATTTTTGTCGATTTTTATTGAATTTGAACTATATTTCAACGTTTTTTGATGGTTCTGAGCCACCAAACACACTTAAAGCATGCAGAATCGACTCAGAATAGGAAAAGGAGACTTTTAGGTCAATTTTATGCATTCTGGCGTTCGTAGATACAAGAAAACTGTTAAAATTCTTCAGAAACGTCACTTTTGAAGTGTTTTCTTGTACTTTTAAGCCAATCAGATACCCTACGGGCTCGGAAAGTGCAACGAAACCATCAAATTTTAGCTAGAAACTGTATTTTTGTCGATTTTTATTGAATTTGAACTATATTTCAACGTTTTTTGATGGTTCTGAGCCACCAAACACACTTAAAGCATGCAGAATCGACTCAGAATAGGAAAAGGAGACGTTTAGGTCAATTTTATGCATTCTGGCGTTCGTAGATACAAGAAAACTTAAAATTCTTCAGAAACGTCACTTTTGAAGTGTTTTCTTGTACTTTTAAGCCAATCAGATACCCTACGGGCTCGGAAAGTGCAACGAAACCATCAAATTTTAGCTAGAAACTGTATTTTTGTCGATTTTTATTGAATTTGAACTATATTTCAACGTTTTTTGATGGTTCTGAGCCACCAAACACACTTAAAGCATGCAGAATCGACTCAGAATAGGAAAAGGAGACGTTTAGGTCAATTTTATGCATTCTGGCGTTCGTAGATACAAGAAAACTGTTAAAATTCTTCAGAAACGTCACTTTTGAAGTGTTTTCTTGTACTTTTAAGCCAATCAGATACCCTACGGGCTCGGAAAGTGCAACGAAACCATCAAATTTTAGCTAGAAACTGTATTTTTGTCGATTTTTATTGAATTTGAACTATATTTCAACGTTTTTTGATGGTTCTGAGCCACCAAACACACTTAAAGCATGCAGAATCGACTCAGAATAGGAAAAGGAGACGTTTAGGTCAATTTTATGCATTCTGGCGTTCGTAGATACAAGAAAACTGTTAAAATTCTTCAGAAACGTCACTTTTGAAGTGTTTTCTTGTACTTTTAAGCCAATCAGATACCCTACGGGCTCGGAAAGTGCAACGAAACCATCAAATTTTAGCTAGAAACTGTATTTTTGTCGATTTTTATTGAATTTGAACTATATTTCAACGTTTTTTGATGGTTCTGAGCCACCAAACACACTTAAAGCATGCAGAATCGACTCAGAATAGGAAAAGGAGACTTTTAGGTCAATTTTATGCATTCTGGCGTTCGTAGATACAAGAAAACTGTTAAAATTCTTCAGAAACGTCACTTTTGAAGTGTTTTCTTGTACTTTTAAGCCAATCAGATACCCTACGGGCTCGGAAAGTGCAACGAAACCATCAAATTTTAGCTAGAAACTGTATTTTTGTCGATTTTTATTGAATTTGAACTATATTTCAAAGTTTTTTGATGGTTCTGAGCCACCAAACACACTTAAAGCATGCAGAATCGACTCAGAATAGGAAAAGGAGACGTTTAGGTCAATTTTATGCATTCTGGCGTTCGTAGATACAAGAAAACTTAAAATTCTTCAGAAACGTCACTTTTGAAGTGTTTTCTTGTACTTTTAAGCCAATCAGATACCCTACGGGCTCGGAAAGTGCAACGAAACCATCAAATTTTAGCTAGAAACTGTATTTTTGTCGATTTTTATTGAATTTGAACTATATTTCAACGTTTTTTGATGGTTCTGAGCCACCAAACACACTTAAAGCATGCAGAATCGACTCAGAATAGGAAAAGGAGACGTTTAGGTCAATTTTATGCATTCTGGCGTTCGTAGATACAAGAAAACTGTTAAAATTCTTCAGAAACGTCACTTTTGAAGTGTTTTCTTGTACTTTTAAGCCAATCAGATACCCTACGGGCTCGGAAAGTGCAACGAAACCATCAAATTTTAGCTAGAAACTGTATTTTTGTCGATTTTTATTGAATTTGAACTATATTTCAACGTTTTTTGATGGTTCTGAGCCACCAAACACACTTAAAGCATGCAGAATCGACTCAGAATAGGAAAAGGAGACGTTTAGGTCAATTTTATGCATTCTGGCGTTCGTAGATACAAGAAAACTGTTAAAATTCTTCAGAAACGTCACTTTTGAAATGTTTTCTTGTACTTTTAAGCCAATCAGATACCCAACGGGCTCGGAAAGTGCAACGAAACCATCAAATTTTAGCTAGAAACTGTATTTTTGTCGATTTTTATTGAATTTGAACTATATTTCAACGTTTTTTGATGGTTCTGAGCCACCAAACACACTTAAAGCATGCAGAATCGACTCAGAATAGGAAAAGGAGACGTTTAGGTCAATTTTATGCATTCTGGCGTTCGTAGATACAAGAAAACTGTTAAAATTCTTCAGAAACGTCACTTTTGAAGTGTTTTCTTGTACTTTTAAGCCAATCAGATACCCTACGGGCTCGGAAAGTGCAACGAAACCATCAAATTTTAGCTAGAAACTGTATTTTTGTCGATTTTTATTGAATTTGAACTATATTTCAACGTTTTTTGATGGTTCTGAGCCACCAAACACACTTAAAGCATGCAGAATCGACTCAGAATAGGAAAAGGAGACGTTTAGGTCAATTTTATGCATTCTGACGTTCGTAGATACAAGAAAACTGTTAAAATTCTTCAGAAACGTCACTTTTGAAGTGTTTTCTTGTACTTTTAAGCCAATCAGATACCCTACGGGCTCGGAAAGTGCAACGAAACCATCAAATTTTAGCTAGAAACTGTATTTTTGTCGATTTTTATTGAATTTGAACTATATTTCAACGTTTTTTGATGGTTCTGAGCCACCAAACACACTTAAATCATGCAGAATCGACTCAGAATAGGAAAAGGAGACGTTTAGGTCAATTTTATGCATTCTGGCGTTCGTAGATACAAGAAAACTGTTAAAATTCTTCAGAAACGTCACTTTTGAAGTGTTTTCTTGTACTTTTAAGCCAATCAGATACCCTACGGGCTCGGAAAGTGCAACGAAACCATCAAATTTTAGCTAGAAACTGTATTTTTGTCGATTTTTATTGAATTTGAACTATATTTCAACGTTTTTTGATGGTTCTGAGCCACCAAACACACTTAAAGCATACAGAATCGACTCAGAATAGGAAAAGGAGACGTTTAGGTCAATTTTATGCATTCTGGCGTTCGTAGATACAAGAAAACTGTTAAAATTCTTCAGAAACGTCACTTTTGAAGTGTTTTCTTGTACTTTTAAGCCAATCAGATACCCAACGGGCTCGGAAAGTGCAACGAAACCATCAAATTTCAGCTAGAAACTGTATTTTTGTCGATTTTTATTGAATTTGAACTATATTTCAACGTTTTTTGATGGTTCTGAGCCACCAAACACACTTAAAGCATGCAGAATCGACTCAGAATAGGAAAAGGAGACGTTTAGGTCAATTTTATGCATTCTGGCGTTCGTAGATACAAGAAAACTGTTAAAATTCTTCAGAAACGTCACTTTTGAAGTGTTTTCTTGTACTTTTAAGCCAATCAGATACCCTACGGGCTCGGAAAGTGCAACGAAACCATCAAATTTTAGCTAGAAACTGTATTTTTGTCGATTTTTATTGAATTTGAACTATATTTCAACGTTTTTTGATGGTTCTGAGCCACCAAACACACTTAAAGCATGCAGAATCGACTCAGAATAGGAAAAGGAGACGTTTAGGTCAATTTTATGCATTCTGGCGTTCGTAGATACAAGAAAACTGTTAAAATTCTTCAGAAACGTCACTTTTGAAGTGTTTTCTTGTACTTTTAAGCCAATCAGATACCCTACGGGCTCGGAAAGTGCAACGAAACCATCAAATTTTAGCTAGAAACTGTATTTTTGTCGATTTTTATTGAATTTGAACTATATTTCAACGTTTTTTGATGGTTCTGAGCCACCAAACACACTTAAAGCATGCAGAATCGACTCAGAATAGGAAAAGGAGACGTTTAGGTCAATTTTATGCATTCTGGCGTTCGTGGATACAAGAAAACTGTTAAAATTCTTCAGAAACGTCACTTTTGAAGTGTTTTCTTGTACTTTTAAGCCAATCAGATACCCTACGGGCTCGGAAAGTGCAACGAAACCATCAAATTTTAGCTAGAAACTGTATTTTTGTCGATTTTTATTGAATTTGAACTATATTTCAACGTTTTTTGATGGTTCTGAGCCACCAAACACACTTAAAGCATGCAGAATCGACTCAGAATAGGAAAAGGAGACGTTTAGGTCAATTTTATGCATTCTGGCGTTCGTAGATACAAGAAAACTGTTAAAATTCTTCAGAAACGTCACTTTTGAAGTGTTTTCTTGTACTTTTAAGCCAATCAGATACCCTACGGGCTCGGAAAGTGCAACGAAACCATCAAATTTTAGCTAGAAACTGTATTTTTGTCGATTTTTATTGAATTTGAACTATATTTCAACGTTTTTTGATGGTTCTGAACCACCAAACACACTTAAAGCATGCAGAATCGACTCAGAATAGGAAAAGGAGACGTTTAGGTCAATTTTATGCAGTCTGGCGTTCGTAGATACAAGAAAACTGTTAAAATTCTTCAGAAACGTCACTTTTGAAGTGTTTTCTTGTACTTTTAAGCCAATCAGATACCCGACGGGCTCGGAAAGTGCAACGAAACCATCAAATTTTAGCTAGAAACTGTATTTTTGTCGATTTTTATTGAATTTGAACTATATTTCAACGTTTTTTGATGGTTCTGAGCCACCAAACACACTCAAAGCATGCAGAATCGACTCAGAATAGGAAAAGGAGACGTTTAGGTCAATTTTATGCATTCTGGCGTTCGTAGATACAAGAAAACTGTTAAAATTCTTCAGAAACGTCACTTTTGAAGTGTTTTCTTGTACTTTTAAGCCAATCAGATACCCTACGGGCTCGGAAAGTGCAACGAAACCATCAAATTTTAGCTAGAAACTGTATTTTTGTCGATTTTTATTGAATTTGAACTATATTTCAACGTTTTTTGATGGTTCTGAGCCACCAAACACACTTAAAGCATGCAGAATCGACTCAGAATAGGAAAAGGAGACGTTTAGGTCAATTTTATGCATTCTGGCGTTCGTAGATACAAGAAAACTGTTAAAATTCTTCAGAAACGTCACTTTTGAAGTGTTTTCTTGTACTTTTAAGCCAATCAGATACCCTACGGGCTCGGAAAGTGCAACGAAACCATCAAATTTTAGCTAGAAACTGTATTTTTGTCGATTTTTATTGAATTTGAACTATATTTCAACGTTTTTTGATGGTTCTGAGCCACCAAACACACTTAAAGCATGCAGAATCGACTCAGAATAGGAAAAGGAGACGTTTAGGTCAATTTTATGCATTCTGGCGTTCGTAGATACAAGAAAACTGTTAAAATTCTTCAGAAACGTCACTTTTGAAGTGTTTTCTTGTACTTTTAAGCCAATCAGATACCCAACGGGCTCGGAAAGTGCAACGAAACCATCAAATTTTAGCTAGAAACTGTATTTTTGTCGATTTTTATTGAATTTGAACTATATTTCAACGTTTTTTGATGGTTCTGAGCCACCAAACACACTTAAAGCATGCAGAATCGACTCAGAATAGGAAAAGGAGACGTTTAGGTCAATTTTATGCATTCTGGCGTTCGTAGATACAAGAAAACTGTTAAAATTCTTCAGAAACGTCACTTTTGAAGTGTTTTCTTGTACTTTTAAGCCAATCAGATACCCTACGGGCTCGGAAAGTGCAACGAAACCATCAAATTTTAGCTAGAAACTGTATTTTTGTCGATTTTTATTCAATTTGAACTATATTTCAACGTTTTTTGATGGTTCTGAGCCACCAAACACACTTAAAGCATGCAGAATCGACTCAGAATAGGAAAAGGAGACGTTTAGGTCAATTTTATGCATTCTGGCGTTCGTAGATACAAGAAAACTGTTAAAATTCTTCAGAAACGTCACTTTTGAAGTGTTTTCTTGTACTTTTAAGCCAATCAGATACCCAACGGGCTCGGAAAGTGCAACGAAACCATCAAATTTTAGCTAGAAACTGTATTTTTGTCGATTTTTATTGAATTTGAACTATATTTCAACGTTTTTTGATGGTTCTGAGCCACCAAACACACTTAAAGCATGCAGAATCGACTCAGAATAGGAAAAGGAGACGTTTAGGTCAATTTTATGCATTCTGGCGTTCGTAGATACAAGAAAACTGTTAAAATTCTTCAGAAACGTCACTTTTGAAGTGTTTTCTTGTACTTTTAAGCCAATCAGATACCCTACGGGCTCGGAAAGTGCAACGAAACCATCAAATTTTAGCTAGAAACTGTATTTTTGTCGATTTTTATTGAATTTGAACTATATTTCAACGTTTTTTGATGGTTCTGAGCCACCAAACACACTTAAAGCATGCAGAATCGACTCAGAATAGGAAAAGGAGACGTTTAGGTCAATTTTATGCATTCTGGCGTTCGTAGATACAAGAAAACTGTTAAAATTCTTCAGAAACGTCACTTTTGAAGTGATTTCTTGTACTTTTAAGCCAATCAGATACCCTACGGGCTCGGAAAGTGCAACGAAACCATCAAATTTTAGCTAGAAACTGTATTTTTGTCGATTTTTATTGAATTTGAACTATATTTCAACGTTTTTTGATGGTTCTGAGCCACCAAACACACTTAAAGCATGCAGAATCGACTCAGAATAGGAAAAGGAGACGTTTAGGTCAATTTTATGCATTCTGGCGTTCGTAGATACAAGAAAACTGTTAAAATTCTTCAGAAACGTCACTTTTGAAGCGTTTTCTTGTACTTTTAAGCCAATCAGATACCCTACGGGCTCGGAAAGTGCAACGAAACCATCAAATTTTAGCTAGAAACTGTATTTTTGTCGATTTTTATTGAATTTGAACTATATTTCAACGTTTTTTGATGGTTCTGAGCCACCAAACACACTTAAAGCATGCAGAATCGACTCAGAATAGGAAAAGGAGACGTTTAGGTCAAATTTATGCATTCTGGCGTTCGTAGATACAAGAAAACTGTTAAAATTCTTCAGAAACGTCACTTTTGAAGTGTTTTCTTGTACTTTTAAGCCAATCAGATACCCAACGGGCTCGGAAAGTGCAACGAAACCATCAAATTTTAGCTAGAAACTGTATTATTGTCGATTTTTATTGAATTTGAACTATATTTCAACGTTTTTTGATGGTTCTGAGCCACCAAACACACTTAAAGCATGCAGAATCGACTCAGAATAGGAAAAGGAGACGTTTAGGTCAATTTTATGCATTCTGGCGTTCGTAGATACAAGAAAACTGTTAAAATTCTTCAGAAACGTCACTTTTGAAGTGTTTTCTTGTACTTTTAAGCCAATCAGATACCCTACGGGCTCGGAAAGTGCAACGAAACCATCAAATTTTAGCTAGAAACTGTATTTTTGTCGATTTTTATTGAATTTGAACTATATTTCAACGTTTTTTGATGGTTCTGAGCCACCAAACACACTTAAAGCATGCAGAATCGACTCAGAATAGGAAAAGGAGACGTTTAGGTCAATTTTATGCATTCTGGCGTTCGTAGATACAAGAAAACTGTTAAAATTCTTCAGAAACGTCACTTTTGAAGTGTTTTCTTGTACTTTTAAGCCAATCAGATACCCAACGGGCTCGGAAAGTGCAACGAAACCATCAAATTTTAGCTAGAAACTGTATTTTTGTCGATTTTTATTGAATTTGAACTATATTTCAACGTTTTTTGATGGTTCTGAGCCACCAAACACACTTAAAGCATGCAGAATCGACTCAGAATAGGAAAAGGAGACGTTTAGGTCAATTTTATGCATTCTGGCGTTCGTAGATACAAGAAAACTGTTAAAATTCTTCAGAAACGTCACTTTTGAAGTGTTTTCTTGTACTTTTAAGCCAATCAGATACCCTACGGGCTCGGAAAGTGCAACGAAACCATCAAATTTTAGCTAGAAACTGTATTTTTGTCGATTTTTATTGAATTTGAACTATATTTCAACGTTTTTTGATGGTTCTGAGCCACCAAACACACTTAAAGCATGCAGAATCGACTCAGAATAGGAAAAGGAGACGTTTAGGTCAATTTTATGCATTCTGGCGTTCGTAGATACAAGAAAACTGTTAAAATTCTTCAGAAACGTCACTTTTGAAGTGTTTTCTTGTACTTTTAAGCCAATCAGGTACCCTACGGGCTCGGAAAGTGCAACGAAACCATCAAATTTTAGCTAGAAACTGTATTTTTGTCGATTTTTATTGAATTTGAACTATATTTCAACGTTTTTTGATGGTTCTGAGCCACCAAACACACTTAAAGCATGCAGAATCGACTCAGAATAGGAAAAGGAGACGTTTAGGTCAATTTTATGCATTCTGGCGTTCGTAGATACAAGAAAACTGTTAAAATTCTTCAGAAACGTCACTTTTGAAGTGTTTTCTTGTACTTTTAAGCCAATCAGATACCCTACGGGCTCGGAAAGTGCAACGAAACCATCAAATTTTAGCTAGAAACTGTATTTTTGTCGATTTTTATTGAATTTGAACTATATTTCAACGTTTTTTGATGGTTCTGAGCCACCAAACACACTTAAAGCATGCAGAATCGACTCAGAATAGGAAAAGGAGACGTTTAGGTCAATTTTATGCATTCTGGCGTTCGTAGATACAAGAAAACTGTTAAAATTCTTCAGAAACGTCACTTTTGAAGTGTTTTCTTGTACTTTTAAGCCAATCAGATACCCTACGGGCTCGGAAAGTGCAACGAAACCATCAAATTTTAGCTAGAAACTGTATTTTTGTCGATTTTTATTGAATTTGAACTATATTTCAACGTTTTTTGATGGTTCTGAGCCACCAAACACACTTAAAGCATGCAGAATCGACTCAGAATAGGAAAAGGAGACGTTTAGGTCAATTTTATGCATTCTGGCGTTCGTAGATACAAGAAAACTGTTAAAATTCTTCAGAAACGTCACTTTTGAAGTGTTTTCTTGTACTTTTAAGCCAATCAGGTACCCTACGGGCTCGGAAAGTGCAACGAAACCATCAAATTTTAGCTAGAAACTGTATTTTTGTCGATTTTTATTGAATTTGAACTATATTTCAACGTTTTTTGATGGTTCTGAGCCACCAAACACACTTAAAGCATGCAGAATCGACTCAGAATAGGAAAAGGAGACGTTTAGGTCAATTTTATGCATTCTGGCGTTCGTAGATACAAGAAAACTGTTAAAATTCTTCAGAAACGTCACTTTTGAAGCGTTTTCTTGTACTTTTAAGCCAATCAGATACCCTACGGGCTCGGAAAGTGCAACGAAACCATCAAATTTTAGCTAGAAACTGTATTTTTGTCGATTTTTATTGAATTTGAACTATATTTCAACGTTTTTTGATGGTTCTGAGCCACCAAACACACTTAAAGCATGCAGAATCGACTCAGAATAGGAAAAGGAGACGTTTAGGTCAATTTTATGCATTCTGGCGTTCGTAGATACAAGAAAACTGTTAAAATTCTTCAGAAACGTCACTTTTGAAGTGTTTTCTTGTACTTTTAAGCCAATCAGATACCCAACGGGCTCGGAAAGTGCAACGAAACCATCAAATTTTAGCTAGAAACTGTATTTTTGTCGATTTTTATTGAATTTGAACTATATTTCAACGTTTTTTGATGGTTCTGAGCCACCAAACACACTTAAAGCATGCAGAATCGACTCAGAATAGGAAAAGGAGACGTTTAGGTCAATTTTATGCATTCTGGCGTTCGTAGATACAAGAAAACTGTTAAAATTCTTCAGAAACGTCACTTTTGAAGTGTTTTCTTGTACTTTTAAGCCAATCAGATACCCTACGGGCTCGGAAAGTGCAACGAAACCATCAAATTTTAGCCAGAAACTGTATTTTTGTCGATTTTTATTGAATTTGAACTATATTTCAACGTTTTTTGATGGTTCTGAGCCACCAAACACACTTAAAGCATGCAGAATCGACTCAGAATAGGAAAAGGAGACGTTTAGGTCAATTTTATGCATTCTGGCGTTCGTAGATACAAGAAAACTGTTAAAATTCTTCAGAAACGTCGCTTTTGAAGTGTTTTCTTGTACTTTTAAGCCAATCAGATACCCAACGGGCTCGGAAAGTGCAACGAAACCATCAAATTTTAGCTAGAAACTGTATTTTTGTCGATTTTTATTGAATTTGAACTATATTTCAACGTTTTATGATGGTTCTGAGCCACCAAACACACTTAAAGCATGCAGAATCGACTCAGAATAGGAAAAGGAGACGTTTAGGTCAATTTTATGCATTCTGGCGTTCGTAGATACAAGAAAACTGTTAAAATTCTTCAGAAACGTCACTTTTGAAGTGTTTTCTTGTACTTTTAAACCAATCAGATACCCTACGGGCTCGGAAAGTGCAACGAAACCATCAAATTTTAGCTAGAAACTGTATTTTTGTCGATTTTTATTGAATTTGAACTATATTTCAACGTTTTTTGATGGTTCTGAGCCACCAAACACACTTAAAGCATGCAGAATCGACTCAGAATAGGAAAAGGAGACGTTTAGATCAATTTTATGCATTCTGGCGTTCGTAGATACAAGAAAACTGTTAAAATTCTTCAGAAACGTCACTTTTGAAGTGTTTTCTTGTACTTTTAAGCCAATCAGATACCCTACGGGCTCGGAAAGTGCAACGAAACCATCAAATTTTAGCTAGAAACTGTATTTTTGTCGATTTTTATTGAATTTGAACTATATTTCAACGTTTTTTGATGGTTCTGAGCCACCAAACACACTTAAAGCATGCAGAATCGACTCAGAATAGGAAAAGGAGACGTTTAGGTCAATTTTATGCATTCTGGCGTTCGTAGATACAAGAAAACTGTTAAAATTCTTCAGAAACGTCACTTTTGAAGTGTTTTCTTGTACTTTTAAGCCAATCAGATACCCTACGCGCTCGGAAAGTGCAACGAAACCATCAAATTTTAGCTAGAAACTGTATTTTTGTCGATTTTTATTGAATTTGAACTATATTTCAACGTTTTTTGATGGTTCTGAGCCACCAAACACACTTAAAGCATGCAGAATCGACTCAGAATAGGAAAAGGAGACGTTTAGGTCAATTTTATGCATTCTGGCGTTCGTAGATACAAGAAAACTGTTAAAATTCTTCAGAAACGTCACTTTTGAAGTGTTTTCTTGTACTTTTAAGCCAATCAGATACCCTACGGGCTCGGAAAGTGCAACGAAACCATCAAATTTTAGCTAGAAACTGTATTTTTGTCGATTTTTATTGAATTTGAACTATATTTCAACGTTTTTTGATGGTTCTGAGCCACCAAACACACTTAAAGCATGCAGAATCGACTCAGAATAGGAAAAGGAGACGTTTAGGTCAATTTTATGCATTCTGGCGTTCGTAGATACAAGAAAACTGTTAAAATTCTTCAGAAACGTCACTTTTGAAGTGTTTTCTTGTACTTTTAAGCCAATCAGATACCCTACGGGCTCGGAAAGTGCAACGAAACCATCAAATTTTAGCTAGAAACTGTATTTTTGTCGATTTTTATTGAATTTGAACTATATTTCAACGTTTTTTGATGGTTCTGAGCCACCAAACACACTTAAAGCATGCAGAATCGACTCAGAATAGGAAAAGGAGACGTTTAGGTCAATTTTATGCATTCTGGCGTTCGTAGATACAAGAAAACTGTTAAAATTCTTCAGAAACGTCACTTTTGAAGTGTTTTCTTGTACTTTTAAGCCAATCAGATACCCTACGGGCTCGGAAAGTGCAACGAAACCATCAAATTTTAGCTAGAAACTGTATTTTTGTCGATTTTTATTGAATTTGAACTATATTTCAACGTTTTTTGATGGTTCTGAGCCACCAAACACACTTAAAGCATGCAGAATCGACTCAGAATAGGAAAAGGAGACGTTTAGGTCAATTTTATGCATTCTGGCGTTCGTAGATACAAGAAAACTGTTAAAATTCTTCAGAAACGTCACTTTTGAAGTGTTTTCTTGTACTTTTAAGCCAATCAGATACCCTACGGGCTCGGAAAGTGCAACGAAACCATCAAATTTTAGCTAGAAACTGTATTTTTGTCGATTTTTATTGAATTTGAACTATATTTCAACGTTTTTTGATGGTTCTGAGCCACCAAACACACTTAAAGCATGCAGAATCGACTCAGAATAGGAAAAGGAGACGTTTAGGTCAATTTTATGCATTCTGGCGTTCGTAGATACAAGAAAACTGTTAAAATTCTTCAGAAACGTCACTTTTGAAGTGTTTTCTTGTACTTTTAAGCCAATCAGATACCCTACGGGCTCGGAAAGTGCAACGAAACCATCAAATTTTAGCTAGAAACTGTATTTTTGTCGATTTTTATTGAATTTGAACTATATTTCAACGTTTTTTGATGGTTCTGAGCCACCAAACACACTTAAAGCATGCAGAATCGACTCAGAATAGGAAAAGGAGACGTTTAGGT